>NC_079520.1:22287614-22412614 GCF_003711565.1 Takifugu flavidus | reverse complement strand
CGCGGGTTCAACCTGGCGAACTGCCTGCGCACATCCTGTTCACTGATGGTGAGTAGAGGGGGGGAGGAGGGGGGAACTGATGGTGAGTGATGGTGAGTGGAGGGGGGGAGGAGGAGGGGACTGCCTTTGATGGAGTGAGGTCCATGGGGGCAGTGACACTGGGGGGAGGGGAGGTGTTGGGCATGGCTGACAAGGTTTCAAAGCGGGCATAGTGGTGGGACAGACTCTTATAAAGGGCTTTGTCGTCCTGACCCTTTGAAGCCTGAGGCCTGTAGTCGGTAATCTGCCTCAGGCCTCTCCACACAGAAGCAGAGTCGTTAGCAGTAAACTGCTGCTGAAGTTTCTCTGAATACACAGATTTAGCTCTCCTCAGTTCCTTGCTAAACTGGTATTTGGCCTCTCTGTAGCAGTCTCTGTCTCCAATTTTCAGCGCTGCTTCCTTTTCTTTCCTGATCTGTCTGAGTTTTGGTGTGAACCAGGGCTTGTCATTGGAATAACTCACCCTAGTGCGCATTGGTAGAATGCACTCCTCACAAAAGTGGATATATGAGGTCACAGTGTCCGTGTACTCATCCAGATCAGAATATATATATACAGTATATGTGTGTGTGTTTGTGTGTGTGTCAGTCAGTGTATATATATATATGTGTGTGTGTGTGTTTATATATATATAGACTTCTCTATAGGACTAGGTGTTAAAATCCCGACCTAATCATGGCAAGTGAAAAAGACTTGGATGGAGTAGGATTGGCACTCATGATTCTGTGGTGTCACCAGCTCGACATATGTGTGTGTGTATATATATTTATACTGCAGACTGCAGACCATTGAATATGCGGCTGAAAATGGCAATCGAGCAATCTTAGTGTTTTCGCTTTATGAGGAGGCGGCATCTCTCCATACGCGCAAGGACAACTGTTGCGCAGCGGCTGCCAGCGAAATACCAGGAGAAGGTGGCCATCTTCCGCACCTACTGCCGCGACAAGATAAGCGCGCCCAGCCACATCACCAACATGGATGAGATCCCTCTGACTTTTGACATCCCTTTGACCCACAAAGTGGAGAAAAAGGGACCAGCACAGTGGCGATACACACAACGGGGCATGAGAAGTCGTCGTTCACCGTGGTTCTCAGCTGCCACGGAAACGGACAGAGCGCTGGATGACGGAAGGCGAACACTCCTTCACAAAGACTATGAGGCAGAAGCGGGCAAGTTATGCCACCATATGCGGGTGGATTGTAGATGTATGGGCTATGATACCGTCTTCATGTATTGTAAGAGCTTTCACAAAATCAACGCTGAACCGGAACCGGTCGGTGAGTCCGATTCAGATGATTAAGATGAGGAATTCAGGATGTTGGACGTTGAAATAGTGCAGCTGTTTAATTCAGATACAGAAGATGAAAACTTTGATGGTTTTGTGGCGGAAGAATAAATATTTTGTTCAATAAATGTGTCAAAACTCACTGTTTTACTTCCGTTGTCATTTTTTACTGTATGCTTCAGCGTGCGCCTAATAATACGGTGCGCGGTATGTGTGTTTGTGTGTGTGTGTGTGTGTGTGTGTGTGTGTGGTGTGTGTGTGTGTGTGTGTGTGTGTGTGTGTGTGTGTGTATGTATACACACACAACTAACAATACATATACAACTGACTATATAGTTACACAAACCACCAGGTCCTATTTGGAGCTGCAAACTATTTAAACCACTAATGTTGTTATCTTTAGGGCTACTTCAACTCATTATCAGCAAATTAGAATGATAATGTTCTCATTTGAAATAACCATGTTGATGGTTTAGAGCTCACAGCAGCACTTCTTTTTTCTACTGGCCCATTGTGGCAGATCATGGATTAGTCTCTTAGCAGGGATTATAGAGTGGGCAGTGAAGATGATTAAAGACTCCTTCAATATTCTGTCATTGGGGACAAATGGTGTGAAAGGCAGATAGGAATCACACTGACTAAATTTATTAACACACCAGCTCTGGCTCATTTGTATTGTTGACCATCGCTTAACACTGTGAGCGTAATTTAAACTTGATTTTTTTCCCTATTCTTTTCCAGAGTTTTAAACCCCTCCATAATACAATTAGCATTATAGAAGCTGAGTCATTATCAGTTTGCTGGGGAATGTCTTAAGTAATAATTAGATAACTAGTAACATTAGGGCATGATAACATTAGTAACCGGGGAAGTGTGAAACTCAAAATAGCATGCATACCTGTCATTGTTTTTAATCTCATTGCTACTGGTCACTTGATTGGTTATTCTTATTGAGCTGGATTACATATGAATGAAGTCAGACTTGTGGTATAACATTCTTTGTGTAACCAGCAAAGACTATGAAAGCATTACGCACACTCAGAATTTTCTTGCCTCCTAAACTTTATTTCTGCATTATCTGAGTGTGCGTGTGTGCACACCACATGTGAAGTACCACACGTGCCTCACATCTCATTAAAAAAAAATTATATGGCAGCTGACTCAGACTTCCATTTGAGCCATTATAAATGGCCTGACAGTTATCAGTACCTCGGTCTGTGGCTGCAGGTTCTCCTGAGCCTGTGTTATTTGCTGGGCTAGGAATCTAGACTAAGAATAGGGTTCTTTTTTGGGGGGTGTTTCTATAAAAATATCACACTGAGTATCTAAGCACAACCTTGACTGGGACTTTGATTACAGTTTCACTGATATAATGATGATTAACACAACGGTTAGAAAGTTTGCAACACAGATGGTCACAACAGACAATTGGTTACATTGGTATTCCATATAGTCTTTAGTATCTGGCCTCCATTAATCAAAAAAAGAAAATCTGCACCCCCTGTGAAGATGATGTTCATCTACAGTGTTCATATCAGTGTGTTGCGTGGCAACAGCAAACTCCAGCTTTGGTGGCATGGATTATTTCAATGACTCCAGTGTCCAGTAACATTCAGTATGTGGACTGGCAAAACATGATGACCGCCACAAGGGCAGGATAATGTCAGCTGAGACACAAGGGTCTGGTGGACACATTGAAAAACCCATACGAGCACAGTTGGCTTTCTAACATGCTAAGGTCTTTCAAGCTGTTAAGAAAGCCCTTGCTGACCGCAGTGACCTTAGTGACACTGGTTATTGGCAGAAATTAGTGACAAAGCCAATTTAAAGCAAACTTCCTGATGCATTGAAGAAAGACCAGCTTCTCTGTATAGTTGAGAGTGTGTTGACAGTCTTCTGGGCTTCCTCAAGAGTCAGGAGAGCATCTTTGAGGAGCTGGAACAACACCTTTAGTAGAAGACTTTTAGTGTTGTGTCCAACAACAAGCTCACGTGTTGCTGTTGACCCATTAACCACACTGCTAGGAATTGCAGTTAAACAAAGGTTTATGCACTGTTTAGCCCATTCTTTTGTGAACCCAGAAAATGGCATTGTTTTACTGGATCTATTCCAGTAAGAAGAAAGCAAGGAAATGGCATAAGCTCAAGTGCAACAAACTTGCAGTACTGGTGTGTGTGCGTGCATGACTATGTTCAAACACACTTACTATTATAATCCTTTTATATGTATGTATGAGATCATATACCGTATTTTCTCAAAAATCGACGGTGCGCCTTATAATATGGAGCGCCTTGTGTGTGGACTGAGTTCCAAAATCTGCTGTGCGCCTTTGGTGGGTGCACTACGGTAAACGCTCCGCCAGTCGATTAGTGGCGCATCTACGCGTAAGGATCCCGTAAAATGGCGCCGGTCAAGTGAGACGCGTATGAATGAGGCTTACTTTAAACTGCAGACCATCGAATATGCAGCTGAAAATGGCAATCGAGCAATCTTAGTGTTTTCGCTTTATGAGGAGGCGGCATCTCTCCATACGCGCAAGGACAACTGTTGCGCAACTGCCGATTACCAGGAGAGGGTGGCCATCTTCCGCACCTACTGCCGCAACAAGATAACCGCCCAGCCACATCACCAACATGGATGAGATCCCTCTGACTTTTAACATCCCTTTGACCCACAAAGTGGAGAAAAAGGGACCAGCAAGGTGGCGATACGCACAACGGGGCACGAGAAGTTGTCGTTCACCGTGGTTCTCGGCTGCCACGGAAACGGACAGAGCGCTGGATGACGGAAGGCAAACACTCCTTCACAAAGACTATGAGGCAGCGGCGGGCGAGTTATGCCACCATATGTGGGTGGATTGTAGACGCATGGGCTATGATACCGTCTTCATGTATTGTAAGAGCTTTCTCAAAATCAACGCTGAACCGGAACCGGTCGGTGAGTCCGATTCAGATAATTAAGAAGAGGAAATTCGGGATGTTGGACATTCAAATAGTGAAGCTGTTTAATTCAGATACAGAAGATGAAAACTTTGATGGTTTTGTGGCGGAAGAATGAATATTTTTTTCAACAAATGTGTCGAAACTCACTGTTTTACTTCCGTTGTTATTTTTTACTGTATGCTTCAGCATGTGCCTAATAATACAGTGTGCCTTGTGTATGTTTTAAATACAGAAATAGCACCCATAACTGAGACTGCGTCTTTTAATACAGTGCGCCTTATGGTCGTGAAAATACGTTAGTCATACATGTGAGCAAGTATAATGGAAAGTATTGTTGTATAAGTGAGTATAATAATGTTTGTGTTTGTGAGAGAGCATATAGCTGGGTATGTGAGAGAGAGTCTAGTAGTGTGTGTGTGTGTGTGTGTGTATAACAGTATAAGAATAGAATATAGTAGTGTAGGGGAATATAAAGGAGGCATTAGTAATATGTGTGCTGTGATCATTTGCACATTCCAAAACAAAATTCGTTATGGTTCATGATTATTTGGACCCCCAAATGCAGACAACAAACAAAAATTAATTGAATTGACCACAAAACAGGAAAAAAAGAGGTGAGGTTCTGAACTGTGTAAAAAATCTACATTGGGACAAAATGTCGGTATGCGGACAACAGGCTGAAGTGGTGGTGAAGATTTGGTGGTGAAGACGCTGTGAGGAGGAACAAGATATTTTCACTGCAAAAATATAGCTGATTTCTTATCAGGTGCAGGCATAGTTGTCGCTGATGGGATCTAAAAAAAAAAAAAAAAGGACAGCCATGCCACCTACAAAGAGAGAGCAAAATGGCTAAACAAAAATTCACAAAAAGCAGAGAAGAGCTCAACAGGCGCCACCTGGCACCTGTGCCTAAAAATGCAAGGAGCGAGCATTGGAATGAATGTAGAAGGGTAGAGTGAATGTGCTTCCACACATTCATGCAGTTGACCTGCACAGAGGGCACAGTGACACCCTCCTCCTGGTATTCAAACAGTGGAGGCTGGTATCCTAGGGGGGCTATGAAGGGAGACAACCCCATGGTGGTGGAGACCAGTGTGTTGTGTTCATAGCCAGCCATTTGCCTCAGTGGACCGTAGGTGGAGGTGGGGACCCCAAGAAAATGTTGTAGTTGCTTACGGATGGAAGGAGTAGGCCACTCTGCAACTGAGTTCACCTTGGTGGGATCCAGTATAAACTGCCCCTGTTGCACAAAGTATCCTAGGAAGGCAACAGAAGCAGTGTAGAAGTCACACTTCTCAGCTTTGACAAATATTTTTTCTCAAGGACACATTGGAGCACCAGACAAACATGCTGGACGGGCTCCTTCTGCATCTCTAATAAATCAGAATGTAATGCAAATAGCTGAAGAGGGTTTTTTTTTTTTTTTTACATTGACAATGGCCTGCAAAACTGCATGAGTGTCGGTAAGGCCAAAAGACATAACCAGGTACTCAAAATGACCAAGGGGGTTTTGAAAGTATTTTTCCACTTTTCACCTTTACAAATTTGGAACAGTTGATTAGCAATTTGTAGGTTGAGTTTGGAGAAAACTCTGGCTTTATGGACTGGGCTGAAAACTACATCTAGTAGTAGTAAGGGGTACTTGTTTTTAATAATGATCTCCTTCAGGGCCTGATAGCCATGATATGGCCTCAATGAACCATCTTTCTTCTGTATAAAGAAGAAACCTGCTCCTACAGGAGAAGACGAAGGATAGATTAGCCCAGATACTAAGTTTCACTAATGTACCTCTTAATGGCCACCCACTCAGATCAAGAGGGTTTGTACAACTGGCACACTGGCAAGGAACCCCAAAAGCAGGTTGGTGCAGCAAAGGTATGGAGGCCTTGGTACTTGCCAAACATCTCACCAAGGTTCTGGTACGCCACCAGAACTGAGGAGAGGTCTGGAACTGTAGAGTGTAAATCTGAACCAGAAGGCAGGGATCATAGAGCAGAGGGAAGGCATTGTGGCAAGGCACCCTGGCTAGCTAATTACTGGCCAACCAGTTAAACCGAGGGTTGTGGAGAGCCAACCAGGGTAAATTGAGAACAGCAGGAGAGGAAGACAATGGAATAAGAAACAGTTGAATTCTCTCCTAGTGATTACCAAAGATAGTGGGCGTGAGAGGCAAGGTACGGTGGGTTACCCAAAATTAATTTGGGCTCCAGGAGTGCCTCGGTGGAGATATTAGATGTTAGACTGTTTGTCCCCATCTTGGTCAATGAAGCAGTCATCAGCCCCAGATTGTAAAAGGAAACTTAAGGGAAGAGCAGAGAAGAGTACCTGAGAGCGTGGAGCAAGACTGCACTCCACTCGCCATCAATCCTGCATTTGCCAACGAGCTAATCTTTTGATCAAACTGGCCAGGAGACAATGAAATGGTCGGATTGTCCACCATACAATCATAACTCTAGAGGAGAATATCCACTGCTTCTTGGATGGGTTGAGGCAAGCTCAATCCAACTGCATAAGCTCCTCTGGAAGTAACTGTTGGGAGCTGGACAAGATAATAGGTCTGACCCACTAAATATGAGCAGACCAGGATCAAAATGATCTCTCCCTCTCTCTTTCTCTCTCTGCCCCTCCCTGAAATAAATACTGAGGCGCATCACAATTAGAAACAGTTTCATCATCATCTGCCTCGTCCTGAACTGCCAATTCATCATTAAATTTCTTACTCAAGCCCCTCACACTAGCACCCCAGAGTGTGGTATCTTTCCAACCACTCTCGGAAGTATACGTGCGGAACTCAGTGGCATAATCGGCAACCAACACTGTACCCTGGTGGACAGTGAAGAGCCTGGTTGCAGCCTCACTGCCCAGGACTGGGTGGCGACCTGTAGACAGACAAACGAGAAGTAGTCACCAAACTGGAAAAAGTGTGATCCAAGTCCCGATTGGTGATTTATCGCCAGTGAGCAGGAGGCAGCAGCTTAAGATGGCATGTAGATTGCTCATCCACTGCAGTTGTAGCTGACAGTGAAAAATGACAAAAGAAAATCCCCAAAAATCAGAGAACAGCTGAACCATAACAGAATGGCTGATTTAACAAAAAAAAGCAATAAAAAAGGGGGGAGCGCATTTATAGTGTTGCTTTTGTTGCATTTTAATTTTAATCAAACTCTTTCTGACAAACACTCTAATACATATTCAACAACATAATATGACAACTTTTACTATTGTTAGGTTACGAGGTTTAACAGAACCAGAGAGTGGGGCAGGACCCGGTGGTAAGATGGTCCAAAAGAGTTTGATTTACCGGGGGGGACAAAACAAGGAAGACAGAGGCAGTCCTCCTGGACTGCACGAGGCTCGTAAACAGAAGCAGGACTGCAGAGAACTCGGGAACAGAAGCAGGACTGCAGCGAACTCGGGAACAGAAGCAGTCCTCCAGGATTGCACAGAACTCAGGAACAGAGGCAGTCCTCCAGGAATGCAGAGAACTCGGGAACTGAAGCAGTCCTCCAATGCTGCAGAGAACTCGGGAACAGAAGCAGTCCTCCAGGACTGCAGAGAGCTCGGGAACAGAAGCAGTCCTCCAGGACTGCAGAGAGCGCGGGAGCAGAAGCAATCCTCCAGGATTGCAGAGAACTCAGGAACAGAAGCAGCCCTCCAAGGCTGCAGGGAACTCGGGAACAGAGGCAGTCCAAGAATGCAGGGAACTTGGGAACAGAAGCAGTCCTCCAAGACTGCAGGGAGCACGGGAGTCGACGTCGGCACTTCACAGGTCCACGGGTGCGTCCTCAAACGGAAGCAGCCCCCCTGGACTGCAGAGAACTCGGGAACAGGTTCTGCACTTCTCCAGTCCAGCAATCGGCGTGAAGACCTCAAACATGCAGGGAAGACGGACCAAGTAAAGCCACAGTACTCCACAACGCAACACTCCCACGAAGCCAACCAACACTCGACAAGTGAAAACAAACCAACACTCTACAAGAGAAAGCAAACCAACACTCTGGCCTGCCTGCAGTGCCAGCTGCCGCCAATTGGGCTCCACAACGCCCCCTGCAGGACAAACCAGACACAACCCTGGACCCCAACAACTATGTCTGGATCATTTTATATATATCATTATTCAGATCATTAGAGCAATATAATGATCATCTCCCAGACTTTTTAATATTAAAGTACATTTCTGTGTTTGCCTTTGATCTGCAGTCAGTTGCCTCAAGCTCTTGAAATGGGTCTGTGATGTGATCTCTCACTAGCAACAAGGGCCACAACAATGGATAAAATCCAGTGAGTTGAAGCCCCTAATGTAATTGCAATGTTTTTATATGGTCTGCATGATGGACATGGTCCAGCAGGTGAGGATATGTTATGATTATCCCAAATCATATCCTTTGAACCTTGCCCATGCAGAAAATTAATATTTTTAAGTTTGAAAATTGAATAAAATGGCAGAGCAGCCCTCCTTAGAAGTTTCAGTTAGCTAAGGATCAAATTAAGCCCTCAAATCAACAGGATATTGGTCATTTTGGGTAGAATAGGTAATTTGTCTGCATTTTGGCCTATTTCTGAAGAATCTTCTAGGGCAGGGGTGGGGAACCCTTTTCATATCGAGGGCCATTTCAGTTTTTATAAAGTCCTCCGAGGGCCATACTATTATGAACACATACCTAGGGATGCAAAAAAAAAAGACAAAAAAAAAAAAAGTCTATAACCACTGTGTTACTAAGTCTCATGATTGCTGCATTTGAGTTTGAATTATTTATTTAGCACACATGCATATAAAATCACCAAATAAATAGAATAAAATGACAAGTAAAATATGTTTTCATGATCATACAAAACAATAAAAAGAGGTGCAGAGTTGAGGCAAGAGACCCGTAAGGGCCTGTTCGAGGCCTCTACTCACAAAAACTGCAATACAAGATAATCAAGAAAATAAATGAAAAGAAAGAAAGATAAAGACAATAATAATAACAACTAGAAAGCACTCGGAGAGCGCAGACCTCCGCCAAGCGCAACAATTCCTGGCATATTGTGATTTCCACCATAAATATTAGTCCCACATATACTTTGACTACATATTTAGATTCCTTGACCATAAAAACATACCGTTAGCCACTGGAATCATAACAATATATGTCTTAGTTCAGTAGTTATTCACGAAAAAAATTCACGCTTTGAAACAATTTTACTCTGTCCGGCGCGAGCGCCTCAGCGGCGGCTACGAGGCGCGTTCACGAACTCTCCTTCGGCGTGAGGTTTCAGCTTCGTGGCTATTAATTCACTCACCACAAAACTTGCACGCGTAATATTCTCTGTCGGTACATGGTCGTGTGAAAGCTGCTTGTTGAGCCTCCAAACTCCGGCGAAGAGCATTAATTTTATCCAAACTCATCTGTCCTTTCAACTCGTCGAGTTTAGCGTTTTTCGCTAAGCATTTTTCGTCTGTGTCAATCAGTCCAGCCCACTACGTACATCACATGCTGTGTTCACTGACCCTGACCTTGACTCGGACATAACATAACCGTCTGTTTTATCTCAGAAAACGGGAAAATATTTCATCTTGTTACGAAAGAAATTTCAGGATACGAAAGGCAAAAATACGCTACCGCTGCTACTCGCAGCTCGCGGAGTTTAGCGAATGGTCCCGCTGTATAAGTGCACATATAAAATATAAAAATCTTATTGCGTTGCGGGCCGGTAGAAATGGTCTCGTAGGCCGTATACGGCCCGGAGGCCGGAGGTTCCCCACCCCTGTTCTAGGGATATCTGATCACGCTCAAAAATTGGCAAGACAACATGGGCATCTTAACTTGATAGAAATTTTGTAGTAGCTAAAAAGGTCTGGCTGCTATGGTGGCTGTTATTAATGGATATCTGTGGACAGGATAGAGGTAGGGCTTTTTTAGAGTGGGAAGGTTAAAGACAAAGACAATCAAATACCATAAAACAAAGATGAAAGAAACACACAAAAAAATCCAAAAAAGAAACAACAAAAAAAAAGACTTACCGTATTTTCACGACCATAAGGCACACTGTATTAAAAGGCGCAGTCTCAGTTATGGGTGCTATTTCTGTATTTAAAACATACACAAGGCACACCGCATTATTAGGCGGATGCTGACACCTTCCAGTAAAAAATGACAACGGAAGTAAAACCGTGAGTTTCGACACATTTATTGAACAAAATATTCATTCTTCCGCCACAAAACCATCAAAGTTTTCATCTTCTGTATCTGAATTAAACAGCTGCACTATTTCAATGTCCAACATCCCGAATTCCTCTTCTTAATCATCTGAATCGGACTCAAGATTGCTCGATTGCCATTTTCGGCCGCATATTCGATGGGCTGCAGTTTAAAGTAAGCCTCATTCATACGCGTGCCGCTTGACCGGCGCCATTTTACGGGATCCTTACGCGTAGATGCACCACTAATCGATTGGCAGAGCGTTTACCGTAGTGCACCCACCAAAGGCGCACAGCAGATTTTGGAACTCAGGTCACACACAAGGCGCTCCATATTATAAGGCGCTCCGTCGATTTTTGAGAAAATCTCAGTGTTTTAGGTGCGCCTTATAGACGTGAATATACGGTAGACGAGAGAAGCTTCAACTCAAACCATCCTGCTTCAGGATCTGCTGAACATTTTCTTGAAAGTTCAAGAGGTCATTGGCATAGTTCAGAAACCTGTAGCATTCAAAGAACTCTTCCTGGCTGAACTGGGGGAGATTCGCTGTCTCTCTCTAATGGTGAGGTGAGCGATACAACCTTCTGGCTTGTCTCTAGTGTTAACTCTTGTGACTGTATACTTACTAAGCTCCTGAGTCAAGCCACAGGAATCTATTAAAATGCACCTCTTGGTCTTCAAGCCATGTTGAATTATATACTTTCTTTCAGAGCAGCAAGAAATTCCCTACAGAATTTGAGAAGAACAAAACAAATTTGGTTGGGGTCATCTAGGCTTTTTAGCAGAAAATAATGGAGACCCACGCCTACTTTTGACTAATGGTCCAAACCAGTCTTACTGGAGTTTTAAAAGAGAGTGGGTTGAGTGTGATGGGGTTGTTGATGCAACATATTGGACCAGTCTATCCACGAAGGATGTCTATGCAACTTCATTGACGCCCGGTGCTAGATCATGTCAGAAACTCAAGTAGTATACACTGCCTTCCAGTATGGCTACCTGGCTAGCTGCCTCTCAGTCCTCAAGAATGTGGCCTCAACTGCACTCCTTTTGATTGGTAATGTGGCTGGGTCTCCCACCAATGGGTACCTGGCATGCCAGTGACACCTCTTACTTTGGACATCCGCAGCTACAGTATGTGAACCCACTCTTTGCCACCTCCAGCTCTCTTTCTTCAGTGAGGGTAATTTCTTTGTTACTTTACAGATAGGTTCCACAATGACAGTGCCCAATGCTGTCCCATTTCCACCAGTTGAGTAAATTGGATTCAGTAGCAACATAACTGGCTTGCTGAGGTTGAGTGGCAATTGGTGTGTCCTTCATATTTCTCTATTACCCCCAAAAGCATCATGATGCCAGGCCACTCATTGCCAGAAACCGTGAATGACTGATATGTGGGAGGTTCTTGCTGCTGTATTGCAGAATCGATGGCAGCCTTTGTTGGGCTAATAAAGGTAAAAGCTTTGTGAAGAATTTTTCTTCGACCTTGGTGAAATTCTCTTGGTGCCATCTCCCACTCTGCTGCCTCTGGATACTTCAGCATTGCAACACCAATAGTACAGATGGGCTGTGGTTTTCTTGTTCTCAAACTCAAACAATTTCTGGACAGGAAGGAAATTTGGTAATGATTATCCTCATCATGGACCTACAGATTTTTACTTTATTTTTACTATGCTTGATGTCTCCACAGATGACATCCTGAGAGATACTACTTGGCTATTTTGTGGATCTGGTTCTGGCCTGCCTTCACTCAGGTTCAATTTCTTTTCCTTGGCAGATCTTGATCCATTAGCTGCTCACAGAAACACTCTCGAATTTGAGGAAGGCCAGAAAACTGTTTAACGTGCCTCTCTGGTTTAGTACTGCTTCTCTCAGTTTCAGAAGCCACTCTTCCGTCAATGCATCAGGAAGATTCTTAAGTTGACTTTGTCACCAGAGGATCTTTAATGCATCGGTGACAGCAAGGTCACTGATTTCCTCAAGGTCTCTCTTGGCAGCTTGAATTAGCTCAGTAACTTTGCTGGGCTGCTGACGTTTGACAGCTGCATGTCTATGTAAATCCTCAACTATATCGATGGTGGTCATAATTTGGCTTCAAAAACCAGTTCTCCAAGACCTGAAATATGCATTTTTTGTGCTAGAGGGTCATCTAATCTCCAACCAGTTTCACCTCTGCAAAATGCTGGGCCTCCGCAACATCATCGGCCTCCATGACTTTGTTACCATGAATTATGAGCTTTTTGAAACTGTCTCAATCCCCCAGGCATTAAGGCGCATATCTGGATTAATATTTACAACAGCGGTTTTTCACTGTCAAGTGGCCCCACCCCTGTGAGATTTTCACTTACAGCTTGAAAAGGGCAGCTTGCTTTAGATTTGGAATGGTTTTCAATCAATGATCAAAAATCACATCCTTCTTTGTTGTTGTTCAGGCCAAAAGCAAGTAAAAAAAGTAAAACAAAACAGAAGTTCAAAAAGGAAACCCAAGAAAACTATAATCAATCAACCTAAGACAAAATGAAATAACTATTAAATATTAAGTTACAAAATAAGCTTAATAACAACCATTCAACATATACAAAATAAACTCAATGCATTTTAAAGCACCATTCAAAGGCTTTTGACCTGAGGCAGCTTTTAATGAATGTAAATACACAAAAATAAAGTTTATCAAATTACTTTTAGCTTAAATAACCTTTTAAAATATTTTTGAATGTACTTTAAACCTTCTATGAACCAAAGCCTGCAGTCTACTTTTTCCAAGCCCAGGCTCTACAACCATTTCTCTTACAAGACTGTTCACTTATCACTGTCCTGTGAGTGAGCGCCTCCAACCCCCCCTATTACCAGATCATCCGCACCTGGTGCACTCAATCAGCTGTCTTCAAACTCTGAGACCACGTTTATGCAACATCGTCACCCAAAATCGAAATGTTTTCCCTTTGCATTTTCAAAAGAAAAGGATCTTTCACATGGAGATGGTGTGGAAACGACAAGCATTCACACCGATCCAAGATAAAGACTGAAAATGATGTAGCAAACAAGACAGACTAGTAGTTGGAGGTATTCAACATACCTTTAGCAATTGACAGCGTGGCAAATATAATAAACGTGTTTCCTTTGGTGAGCGTAGCACAACAAATCCACATTTTCTTGTTGCAGCGATGACAAACCTAACACACCTTGATACTATGAGGCATGCCTTACCTTTCTCTGAAACAATAACTGAATGTGCTGCATGTCACCGATTACACTGAAAACAGAAGTTTAACATTTTCTCTCCAGAGCCCAGTAATAAGAGTTTGCTGTTTCAGGTACTCTCGGCAACGTTGTGTGTGAATGACGCAAAAAAAAACTGTAATAGCAGTATCATTATACAACAATAGTTGTGAGCTCTGAGATTTTGTAACATTAATGAGTGGGTTTTTATGTATTAAGTAGAAGTTATGAAAATTGTCTGGCTGTCTGTCCATTTATATGGCTGTCTGTGTATCTGTCCTAACCCTCCTAATGTTATATTGCTCACATTGTTCTTGGCCACAACACATAGTCCTAGGTAACTGGGATCCGTCAGTCCACGAGGGGATTTGTTGAAAAGGAATAACTAATCATTGACTGGCAAAGAGCTTGCCTGCAGTGGTACAGAGTTGCTATGTGTTACACTTTACAAGGTTTCACTAATAATATATAAAGTGCAACAAATGTGTAGTTAGAGGCTGTAGTAAGTGTAAGAATAATTTTTTTTTATCGACATAAGCTGCACTTGGGCAGAGGTACCATAATTTCCGGACTATAAGCTGCTACTTTTTTCCTACACTTTAAACACTGCGGCTTATTCTAGGGTGCGGCTTATTTATGTATTTTTTCTATCGGCCGCTAAGGACGCTCAAGCAGAAAAGGTAAGAGTGAGACAGGTGGAATATATGTGTCGAGGAAGATGCAAGTTTAATGTAACTTCACGCTTTGTGTATGAATAAAATTAACATAAACAGACCCTCATCATGGAAAATGCAAGAAGAAATGCATATGATGTGGCTTTCAAGTTAAATGCAATTGAGCTGGCTGATAAAGAAGGAAACAGAGCTGCTGCACGTAAACTTAACATAAATGAATCGATGGTGAGATGCTGGAAACGGCAGCGGGAAGAACTGTAGCTGAGGAGGAAGACTTCCATGGTTTCAGTACACAGGAGGAAGATGAAGACAGCTCTCAGTGACTTTTACCGGTATGTTTTTTTAACCAGCCCTGTTGGTGCTGTGCTACCGTGTTGCTGTTATGTTATTGCCGCGTCTGAGTGACTTTTACCGGTATGTTTTTTTAACCAGCCCTGTTAGTGCTGTGTTACTGCCGCATTGCTGCTGTGTTACTGCCGCGTCACAGGCACTGTTTGAAAAGAAAAGCAAAGGTAGTGTAGCGTGTTGGGGAGGGTCAGTGTGGGAATTTCCCAGCATGCTTTGTAGCAGTGTGTCTGTGGGTTCAGGTTGGTGTTAACACTGTTTTTGTTCGTTGTAACTGTTATCTTTTGCAACTTTCAATGTTAGTGTTCTATTTATTGAGTTCTGGTTGCTGATGTATTTAATTACTGTTTTAATTTCTGTTTGCACCTGCACACCATAAGCTAGGTTGTGTGTGTGACTGAAGACCTCCCTTCGTTGATGTGTCTTTGGTTCAGTGTTGAATATAGCGGTGCTCTCTGCAGTTGAACTGCAGAATAAGCTGGCAGAAGTCTGTGTCTGAGTTCTTCTGCGACCTATGTTTCAATGCGGCTTATAGACAGGTGCAGCTTGTTTAAGAACAAAGTTGATTTTCTTTCTAAAATTAGATTATGCGGCTTTTAATCAGGTGCGTCCATTTGTCTGTCTATCCTCCATCGATCTGTCTTCAGGCAAAAAGCAAGGTAGACCCTGAATGGGTCGCCAGCTCATTGGAAGGGTAATATTGCAATATGAACAACTATTTATGATAACATTTGAATACATAAGGACAATGTGGAGTAGCCAAGAGTTGCTTATCTTCGAAATGCATGTCTTTGGACTGTAGTAGTATCTGGTGAAACCTGGACCATTGTGTGGCTTCACTCTTTCTCCATTGTATTAGCTAATTGATTCTTTAATTGTTAAATAATGCCCCCCATTGAACAATCAAGTAACATTATCAATCAAAGTGGAAGAACAAAAGATAAACTATGAAAAATAAGCTATGAAACACTAGTCTTGGTTTAGTCTTGATATTGACTGAATGAATTCAAACAATTAAAATGAGGGCCAAAGTTAAAACATGAACATAATGACATCCACACAATAAAAATGGGTTTGGCATAGAAACTTTCCTTAACAAACAGATTCTTTCACAAACCAAGTGAAATAACCTCTGTCTCCATAGCTTTCATTCACTTTCATTGCAAATGATATGCTCTGTACTGATTATGTTTCTCTGTCTTCATCTCCTGAGTTACATAGCATGTGCCATTTAAGGTACTGTCATGAAATGTGCATGCATGCATCAACTAAACTAGATTTAAATTAAAGACACTAAACTATACTATACTATACTAACTATACATATACTTATCTATGCTTTGTTATTTTTAAAATGGTTGTAAATTACCAAAGCAGCAAGTGCAATAGGACATGAAATATTGAGCTTTCCAGCTGAAAAATGACTACAGCCTTTTTCCCTCACTAGAGCTGCACTTCAAGATTTTCTCAGAGATAAAATACTGTTCTCCATGCTTGCTGATTCACACATGGCTCTTTTTATCCATCCCATGGTGATAAGTAGGCTGACAGTTTTGTAGTCCAGGACACTGTCTGAATTCCAATGAGTTAGATACTTTAATGGGAGCAACATCTTGAGCTCTAGCAATAAGTGAGTGGACTAGCAATCTTTCAGGCAGTTTATTTATTATTATTATTTATTACTAGGAGTGAGGTATTTTTAAGGGTTCAAGATCTTTATAGATGACTTAATGATCAATAACAATAACTCATTATAATGTAAGACTTGTAGATTATATCATTCTCAACAGGTCCCCTTCTGCAGACAATCAGTGTGAAGAATATTCACAAGTGAGAATCATTTAAATAAGAATGGTTACATGTCAGCATCTTCAAGAAATGTTTGTCTTCTTACATACACTGCCTAAAAATAATAAGTAGTAATACTTGTAATTAAGTCTTATTGGATCTGAAAATGTATGGTAGTCATAGAGATTGGGTTCATAGTTTTTCCAGTCATTATCTTTACCTACAGTTAGTTTAGAGTCACTCTACTGTATCTAAGGGGTTTCCTTTTTAAAAGGTGTGCCAGTCACACATCTCTCATTCTTAGAACTTACCGTCAGTACCATCAAATATTAATCATTGTACTTGTCATCCATTAAAGAGTTTGCCTTTGTCTGTCATTGCCCCAAGGTAAGTACTACAATCTCAAGAAGAGAGTGTGAAGAAGCAGTCAGTTAGTGTTAGGTTTATTTATTCTTAATGCTTGCAGGACATGTATGACCTTGCATAAGCTGGAAAAACATTTATTTTTGCAAGTTGAACTCCATTATACCCTAAACATCAGAGCCCATGTCATATGTTATCATCTATAATACACTTTGTAATTGGAAACCCCGCACCATTACACCCACCTGTTCAATCCTTCAACCTTCCTGCCTCTTTTCAATGGCACCCAGTGGTGACTGCTCATCAGAGGGAGCAGCATTGGAATGAAAACTTGTGCTCTCAGAAGAATGATAAAGAGAGTGATAAGCTGTCAAAGAGAACTCGAGCCAGCAGAGGGTTTGAAGTATAAAGGGTTGGTTAAATATTGACTGTTTCTCCACATTCATTTTCATATAATGTGACAAAGATCCTTCTGAAATCGTGAATGTTTTCTGCTCTGTCACTCCACATATTCATTTTTTGGGACTCTATGGGCTTCAAACAGTATCACATGTTGCATTCATCTCTTTCAGTTGTGTTCTATCAATTAGCTCTACACAAGCTTGTGCAGGTGGAAAGATTTGCTTAAAGACAAAACTAAGAGGAGAGTGTGTAACATACATTAAGATCTGTAATACATAATCTGATACTACAACCAACAAAGAGAGAGGGAGAAATTTGATGTATAAGTCCTTTATTTGTGATAGTTTGGTCTTACTAGCAATAAATTGAAGTCATGAATGGTACCGATCACGTCTGAATATTTTTTTATTCAAAAATCTATATAGCCAATGATGGAGAGTTACGTGCATTTTTACCCTGAGTAACAGTTACTACCTCTGATCAGATCTGATGCACATTAAAACAGCGTCAAGATTCAGTTTCTCTGAAACAGCTTTAAGCAGTTATCACTGGATGCTTGCAACAGCAAGTTTTTAAAAAGTTATTTATTCTTGTCACTAAAAAATGACCTTTTAATTATTTTGTCATTGAGTGATTCCTCAGCCATGACAGTGAGAGCTTATCAAAGTCATAAATAATCATGGCTCATTTAAAAAAAAAACACCAAAGTCCTCAGAAATCTTCAATAGTAAAGGCATATGAACCTCAGAGATTATTTATGTCATGTTTTCTTTAAAGAAGGGTGATCTGTGACATCCCAATCTTCATAAATATGTGGCTATCTTTTGAAAATGGTGGGAGTGCTCATTGAGATTAGACCCTCTTAATGATCAAGATGGGTTGTTGATTAACTTCATTCCCACAGCCCATTTGTGCTTCATAACTGCTCAGCCATCACTGCATTTCTCATTTTTATATCACATCATGCACTTGTGCTTTATACACCCACTCTGTGCATCCCATCAGCAGTCCAGCCTCCACAGCTCTAATAAAGGAGGACAAGTCATCTTGTATTTTCATCAAATTCACATTTTCAACTTTATTTAGTGCTGCACTCTTCATGCCTAGAGACACACACATTAAAACCTGATGTACAGTAATTGTTTGATATATTCTTCTAGCTTGTCACTGCTTTAACTGAGAAACCTCTTTACCCAATCTGGCCTTCATTTGAAAATGTTTTGTACATCCTATTTTTACTGCAGTCTAAAGAACATACAGGAAAACCCTCTGGTTAAGTATTCCCTGAGTTTAGTGATCTATGCATCAAAATAATAAGGATTAAATAATGTGTTTTCTCACAAATACTAGCAATACCCTAGATGGCCAAACATCTCCTTAAAGTCTTGTTAACATTGACAAAATTATTTCCACTAACTGCTGCCTCAGAGCGCAGTTGTCTTTTTCAGCTCAATTGCTTCTGGCAGCTCTGGGAACAAATTAAATATAATGCTGAGGCTGTTGGAGCAAAATGACTTGTTTTGGAGGTATTTACAGTGAAGTGACATGTCATTAGATACTGTTGTAAAGTAAAAGAGATGAGTGCTTTGTCTGATGGAGAGATTCAGGAGGCACAGGGAATCAATGAAAAACTTGCACAACAGCAGGTTCACATAATGATAAAGATGTCGAACACTCAACATTTAGCTAAAACCTAAACTATATGGCCCTGTTTATGTATATTTTTATTTTAATATATTTCACATACAACCAGTCTGACCATTCAGTGGTGAGTGACCTGTTATTGTTGCTGAAGAAACAGAACAAAATTAAGTTTAATTTATGTTGGTTTAACATCAAATTAATTTTTACAGCCCATGTAGAAAAATATGATCCGTCTACTTTATCCGTCTCATCACATGGTCAATATAAATGTAATTATTAGTTTTAGGACCTCAAGATGAACAAATTAATGTGTTTTGTTTTTTCATCTAAGAATATGATTATTTTATAATTTATACACAATTACACTAATTTTGCAGCTGATGGTGAGCATAGGGGAGGGGAGCTAGTGGACCAAGGAACATGTATATTGAGATTGTTTTAATGTTATTCAATTTAGGACAACAAATCATGCACAAGTAAAACTGGAGCTCATAAAAGCAATGAATAAAACCACCAAAAATGGGTGTCATGATTACACAGACTCAGACTATACACATTGGCAAAAACATATACATAAAAATTGACACAGTTCTGGTAGGATCCATTCGCAGCACTGCAGTTCCAGACAGTTTAATCAAAAGCTTTATTGAAAACTTGCAGGGAACAGCACAGTAGGAATCATAAACCTCTGTGGCATGCAAAAAAAAACACCACAACGTCACAGGGGGTAAAGTCCAAATAAACAAGGCAAAAACATTTAAACAGGGACAGAAGGTAATCAGGTTTACCAGGGCAGAAACAGAGAAGAAAAGTCCAAGGCAGGCAGGGTCAAAACCAGTACAAACAAAGTAAGCGCTGGAGAGTCTGACATGAAGCAAGAACAATCTTGCAAGGTCTGAATGCACAGCAGTGTCTTAAATAGGCCTATGAGGGAGCAACAGGTGAAAATGATGAAGACTGATCAGATGGGTGTGGAGGAGGTGGGTGGCAGTGAGTGGAATTTTTCACTTCAGCACAAGAGCAGAAGAGCAGGCAGTGACAAAAAATACATGGAATTGCATTGGTTTATCACACCTACATACCAAAATTCATTATTTCTTTACATTAAGAAGTGCTTATAGCATCCCAAATCTCTTTCCCAAATCAGGGGTGATGGATTTGAGAAAAAGCTGTCCTTTAAAGCTGTAGAAATTTCATTTCTACAAGCTTTAAATGTCATTTCAATGTTAAGGATTTACTTAGTGATGTCTCTAAACGCATATCCAATGAATGCTTGGGTCTTGAACAAATCGGGTTCTTAGCATTTTTTTCTGAATAGAACCAATAAGTACTGATTCACAAACAAGCTCTACAATACAACCATGATTAATCATGATTAATCCAGTTTACCCATGGTCATTGTGAATAAATCATAATATTCTGAAAACAATGCTTAATAAACAGGTCTAAATGGGAGTAAAACCATTCTTCCCAAAAGTTTGGAAAGCAATTTATCTTAATTCCATTTTAGAGTTGAACATATCTGTTAGTCATCAGTTATAGCTTTACATACATTAGGTCTTTTCTCTTTTTTGCTGTAATAAGTACCATCCTTTGTGAGGCAAGTATATTGATTCATCAGACATGAAAGATTTACCAGTTAGACAAGGACTTGCCTTTTACAGTTTTTTTTTTTATCGACTTTCACTGCAATACTAAAATGATTATTCACCGAGCGTTTGTCTTTAGATCTATGGCCTCCAGCCATTATCCTGATATATGCAAACAACTTGAACAACAAGATGAAAAAAATGCATTTCCTACAAGGAACATAATCCAGCTCTGCTGTTCTCATGGGTGATTTCAGAACAGACAGACAGACAGACAGACAGACCAGTGCAAAAAAGAGCAAAACAAATAAAAAGGTAACTCGAGAAAAAAAAAGCTCTTGTAGAATGTTGTCTCTTGCCAGGTAATATCCCAACACCCATTGTATACATACACCCATAGTATAGTGTATATATAGGCAGTAATATTATCCCGTTACAAACCATATTAGATCAGACCATTGGCCAATATGATCAGACCATTGGCCATTTTCAGTTTCCTGAAAATTTCATTCATTTAATTAAAAATCCATTCATAAAATTTAGACTTATTTGTGTTATTATATTGCTAAATGACAGACAGACAGACATACACTGGCTGTCACATATACTGTAGTCCTTGGCAGAGGCAATAATAGAAATACAAGGAAAAGGGTGAAATAATAATTTTAAGACAAATTAGACTATCCTAAGTATTCACATCCCTCCCCTTTTGATGTGAGTATGTGCAGTTGTGTAAACCTGATCTGTTGTACAGTGTAAAAGTCAATGGCGGGAAGGAGCAGTTGATGAACAATGATTTTGTTTTGCTTACTTTATGACAACAGAGGTGGGAAAGTCTATTTTAGAATGAAATATGCTGTTATATTGTCTCAAGAAGAAGGAAGATTGTCAAAGATGGAGAGCAGTTTTTGTAGTGATCCATCATCTGTCATCGATTCAAAGATCTCCAGGCTTTATCCACTTATTTTTCTAGCTGTTCAAATTCATTTCCTTGATCCTACTGGAATCTTTGGCTCTGATGCTACTCTCCCATCATATCACAGGAGATGGCACCTGCTACGACTGATAGTGGATTTCCAGCATGTTACTGCACACATTGAGAGCACATTTTTGGCTTTCTTAGAAGTTAGCTTCAGCTTATCCTCTTCTTGTACACAGCTTGGTCTGTTAAATCAGTCTTTAGTTTAGCAGAACACCCAAGTAGTCAAAGTACTTAATGATTTTATCCTCTTTGTCTGAGCTCAAGACAAACCTTTTGACCTCCTAAAATCATTGACCATCTCCTTTGACTCCCATCCATCTCTGTTACTCCCAGCTATAGAAGTACCTCTGCAGGTGGTATGGCTGGTATGTAAAACAGAGATTTACATGAATTAACATGAATGGCAAAAGGACATTCTTCCACGAAGTTCCAGTGTAACCACCACAGAACACAAGGAGTTCTCCCAGGACCAATGCCAGACAGATAATCAGCAACAAAGGTGACAGAAGACATGTAATGCCTGTAATGAGCATGAGCGATGACAGCATGTCTTGGAGTGAAGTGATCAGAAAAAGGTACCAGCAGTCTCACCTTGGATCGGTGTCCGGTGTTCTGACTACTGTGGCAATCCCAATTTGACTCCACAATCTGGGGGGAGGGCTTTGGGTTTGTTGCTA
Organism: Takifugu flavidus; assembly: GCF_003711565.1. Lineage (NCBI taxonomy): Eukaryota > Metazoa > Chordata > Actinopteri > Tetraodontiformes > Tetraodontidae > Takifugu > Takifugu flavidus. The sequence goes on along the minus strand of NC_079520.1, from coordinate 22,390,485 downwards.
TTTAGTTTTTTGGATGTTTGAGGTAAACCGGGATCCTATTTCAGATAAATAGAAGGTAAGAGGGGAGGGTGTCAAGCAGTGGAAATGGATAGTAAATTTATGGATGTAAATTTAAGGGGGAGAAGTAAGGTTATGAAAAGAAGGGGCCCTGGAGCACACCTGTAGTGACTGGTGAGGGGTAGGGCATAAAAAGATTGAGCTATATAAACTGAGTGCTGTCTGAGAGAAAGGAATGGAATCATTCAAGGGGAAAGTGAGTGATGCCAGTGGAGGAAAGTCTACTTAAAAGGATGGGGTGTAAGATAATCTCAAAGGCCCCACTCAGGTCAAAGAGGATGAGAAGGAAAAGTAGGCTGGAGTCAGCTGCAATGAGGAGATCATTAGTGATTTTAATGAGGGCTTGATTGATTGCTGTACTGTAATGTAATGGAACCCAGAAAAGAAAGGTTTGTAAGGGCTATTGTGGGTTAGATATGAGTGCAGTTGAGAGGTGATGTTTTTTTCCAAGAATTTTGGAGATGTGAGGTAAGTTACAGGCAGGGCGGAGCTTATTCTAATCATTGGAGCCTGAGCGAGGTTTTTTCAGTATACGACTCATAACAGCTGAAAATCTGAATGATGGAACATATCCAGAGGAGAGTGAGGAGTGGATGATCGCAAAAATGTGGGAAAGCAGAGAAAAGAGGCAAGAGTTTGACCAGGGTTTTGGGGAGGGGATTGAGCTGACATGTGGAGGGGGCTTGAATTTCAGAGGCATCAGGGACTTGAAAATTGGAAAAGGACTGACAGTGTGTCAGAGGTTCAGCAATACGGATTGATAGGTTTCAATAGAGTACAGATGGACTGGAGAATGTTACTAAGCAGCCAGAACAATATATTGTTGCTACCTTCATTAGCAGTGATTAAGAAAGAGAAATTGATTTGGTTTGAGCAACTGAGTCCTTGAGGATTTGGGTATTTCCAGAACTCAGAGATATATAAGCGGGCAGTTGAGATGAAGGAAATGGATGATGTGTTCACTGAGGCAAAAGAATTACCAAAGGTGTTTAAGACATATTTTAAGTGAGCTGCAAGCTAATCTATAATCTGATTATGACATTGCTAAAATATACACACTTTCTCTAAGGTTATGTGAGCAAAATGAATTAACGTCTTCTCACTGAGGGTCAATTTCTGATAAATATATATTAGCATAAATTTCAAAATAATTTCTTTTAATCAGCCACCTACATTATTACATCTCGTACTACATATGAGACTTTTTCAAAAATAATTTTATTTAATTTTTCAGATGATGTCATGTTGTTTCTGTTTAGAAACTCAGTGTAATGTTTCCAAGCACCGTTTTACAACTTTGGGCAATGCCTTGACGTACTCTGTGGTCCACAAATATGGGGTAGATGCGCTTCATCAAGGTAAGTATTGAGTAGATGGTCCAATGTCACAGGAACATTCCATCAGTAAACTGCAACAGTTTGATTGCAGTATATTTTGTGTCTGGGGAGATGGTGTGATGTTGCCATTGTGATGGTATCCACCTCGAAGTCTCAGGCATCCAAAGTGTGCAGAGAGTAGAGCTCGGGGGGACTGTAGGGAATGGCAAGTTGTTGGAAGACACTAAGTTGTTTTCTTTTTGGTTGTTTCATAGCTCAATATTTCTCCTTATCGACATATCTAGAATGCACTTTCGCGTTCCTTCTCGTTTCGAATTATTGACTTTTTTGCATCTTTTATAAAATATTTACATTATGTGGGTAGACCTCTTTCTCTTGGAACTTGAGGCGTGAAGAGATCATTTTGAAAGCAAGTGGTAAAAAGGAATCTGAAAGTGGAAAGGGAGAGATAAGAGTCAGCCCATGAGTCAGGTTGTGAATACCAATTTTTCCCTTTGAAACTAGGCCTGGTTATAAATGAATAAACAGGGTTATCCATAAACCTCATTCTTTATTGCTTTTGTTATACTGCCTTCTCAAAACCTCAAAATGAACGGGGGAGACAATTTTGACTTCTATTGGGGTTTAGACATACAGTATTTCCCCCAGTTGCATTCCGATAAAAAAAAAAGTTACCATGATTAGAAATGTGAGCATCTATCATACAGCGCCTCTGTGAGATGCTTAAGGTGGAGTTGATTGATTGATTGCAAGGAGATGACTGTCACTGACCATTCATGATCCATAACCAATGCATTTTGACACAATTTTCATTTACCTTGGTTTTATCCAAACATACAGGTACAGTGAACATTTCAAATCTACAGTTGTCGAATGAGCTGGAAAGAACTCAAATGTGAATACTGTGGTTTATACGTTTATGACTGTCTTTGTGTCACTCTGTCATTTTTTTCCTGATTGTTTCTTTTTCAGGTTGGAGGGACAATGTACAACACTGGCCGCCATGTCTCTCTGCGATTAGATAAGGAGCATCTGGTCAACATCTCTGGAGGTCCAATGACATACAGTCACCGTCTGGAGGAAATACGGCTACATTTTGGCAGTGAAGATGGCCAGGGCTCTGAACACTTGCTGAATGGACAGGCCTTCTCTGGAGAGGTGTGTAATAAATATACATAGTTATGGGATGCATTTATTGAAGTATTTTCTAGTCGTCATGACCACTGAAAGCATCATACATCACTAGTCACACTCTTATACACACAATGGTGGTATTCACAAAATGTCACCTGTCCACCAGAAGAGATAACTAAATTGACATTCCTTTATTGAAGTCAACATCAAAAGTAATTTGGTATTTTACTGAAGCAGCTTTTTGGCCACAGGGTTCAGAGACTAAACAATATGTTGATCATTGGAGGAACTGCCAATTGACTTAAACCATACTATTAACCTCTCATATATTTGTAGAAAGCACTCAAATTAAAAGGACAAACGTGTGCATACAGCTCAACTACATGGTGGCAGTGGATATCATCAGACAAAAAAGTCAGAGATATATAAGTAAGAGGAAGGACAATTGAAAGTAAAACTTGGCCCAATAGAACTTAAAAGAATAGAAATGCTACATCTTACAATGAACCATCAGAAAAAGCTTAAAAATGTCTAACAATATACAAGAAAGACCAAGAAACATTACATCATACCCTGAAGCAGAAATTAGTAACAACTATTCATGTTTATGTCAAGATTGGACAACATTAATTAAAATTTTATGTCAATTTCATTTTCTCCTGAAATTATGATTTACATTTTTTTACTATAGAATATAAATATGTCTGACAAGCAGAACAGTGTGAGAGTAGCTTTCATATTGTTAAATAAATCACTGCACTAACACGCATTAATCTACTATCTGTTAAGAGAATATAAAGCCATTCTTTACTCAAATCAATCAGGAAATGTAAAACAATAGTACTATTATAAACTCGGGCAAAGAGAATGTCAAAAAGCCAAAATTATTTCATTAATCAAAACAAACTTAGCAGAAATGACAAAGCATTTTACCCTGAGGGAAGGAAATCAATTAATTGGTTTCATTTTACTTTTTTGTGAGCTTTGACAAGCAAATATGAACCTTAACCATGACACTGACATAATGCAATCTAGAAATTTGTTTTTTGTTGGTGTGGGATAAACTCTTCTAAATGATTCCTTGGGGGGATTTTTTCTCTTGGCAAGTTCTCATTGTGAGTGAATGGTTGTCTGCCTATGTTGGCTGTGTGATACGTTGATGACTTTTCCATCGGAGAACCCGGCTGAGTGGGTGGACGCATGGATGGATGGACAAATGAAATGTTCTTGGATAATTGTAAAACAAATCAGAAAAGAACAGCATAAGTGACATTGCCCTCTTTGTCTTAAAATGGGTGATGGGTGAAGGTCAACATACACTGCCTGGCCAAAAAACTACTGCCACATGGATTTAACTAAGCAAATAGAGCCTCCTAATGGATTACGGCAGGGGGTGATTATCTTTCAGCTGGTTATTTAACTACAAATGATGCAATGAGTAGCTTCTCACTTCTTAAAGAGCCATGTTGAAAGAATCCTCCTGTTGTTGTGGAAAATCTTAGTTATCTTTGTTTATTTGAAAGGGGACAATAGAATTTCATAAAACACATGATTTCACATGGTTAAAAAAAAAGCCAGAATTAGCCAAAAGGCTAGTTTTCATCTGCAGTCCCCTGTTAAAGTTGAAGACATTTGCAGAACCTTCTAAAATTGGGTTAAGAATTGTCTAATGCACCAATAAAAACTAGGATGGGAGAAGTGGGGTTACATCATCTTCGAGGAAGAAATGTGGTCTGAAAAGTTTACTGAATGATCATTTGGTGAAACAGTAGAACTCAGAGCTGTGTTCAATATAGAAAGTAAGAGCATTTCCATATGGGAAAAACACTCAAAGGATTGGCACTGAACAGCTGTAGCCTTAAGAAAACCAGTGATTAGTGAGGCTAATCGGGGGAAAAGGCTTAATTTAGTTAGGGAGCATAGGGATTGGACTCTGGAGCAATGGCAGAAGCACATGTGGGCTGAAGAGTCCTGTTTATCCCTGTTCTAGAGTGATGGTCACATTAAGGTAAGAAGAGAGGCAGATGGAATGACGCACCCATCATGCCCAGCATCTATTATGCTCTGATGCTATGGTGCTATGATCTGACATTGCTGCAGTTGGTCAGGTCTAAGTTCAGCAACATTTTGTGCCCAAAGAATGGGGTCAGCTATCTGAATATAATGAATGACCAGGGTATTCTATCACTGGAGTTTTTCCTTCTTGCTGACATGGGCATATTCCAAGATGACAAAGCCAGCATTGAGTGGGTTCAAATTGTGAAATTTCATTTTCACTCACAAGAAGTCTCTGCGCAGTGGTTCAACTCTTTTGTCATCAATATAAGATCTTCATGAACACTGAACGCATCATTGGTAGTGTGTTTTAACAATATCATGGAAAGTCATGAAAAGGACACCAGAGGGCAGCTAAGTAAAGTAAAGCCATTCAATAAAAGACAATGGGCCAGATTCACCAATATGTTCTTACGAATCTTCTTAGATTCTTTCTTAAGTTGTCCTTAAGAAGTTTTTTAAGAAAACCCTACGTTGGATTCATCAACGCGTTCGTAAGCCCCAGAATTGTTCGCAGCTGTGTTCTTAGATTGATGAATGCCATCTGTTCGTAAGTTGAAAGCGCGTGCCAGGTGAGTCTAATTAACATACGATTAGCATAAGTCACCGCCCACTAATGCCCATAAAAGGAACTGCAGCAGGACCCTGTAGACAGAGCAAAAAGCAGCCAAATGCCCAAAGCGAAATGCCCAAAGCTTGCCTCTCCACGCCTGATTTCTGACGCCGTGTTGAACAATCAAGAAAGGATGGCTGACACGCTTGATAAAATTGCCTCAACCCTGATGACTATAGCCAACACGCTTAAAGAAATCAACGAGAATGTAAAAAAAAAGAAGAATGTAAAAAAAAAATAAACGTGTAAAAGCTGTGCTCGGATTGTGACAATAATGCATTTTATTCACAAACGGGCAATTAATCGCGCTCGAAGGTGAACCGCGTGCCTGCAGTCTGGCCTCATCATTGCGTCAGGACGCACATCCTCACGGGGTTGTGGCTCTGTGTCTAAACACATCCAGCGCCCCTTTAACATGCCGATGGTGCGTTCAATGGTGGAGCGACTGCGCGCATGCATCTGATTGAATAAAACTCCTGTGGAGTCTGAGGGTTGGTCAGTGGTGTCAACAACCAGGGAGCCAGGGCATATCCTCGATCCCCTAATAAAATAAATCAAGATAAAATCAAATAAAAAGACAGTTTTGGCATGGTTTCCAATTTGGTTGATTAATGTTAAGTCATTGGCACATTTACATAATTTTAAAATTCTCCGTAAATCACCAAAAATAGGAAATAAACAAATAAATAAATAAATATGACAGAATTATCATTGTAATATTGAATTTTATTGAACTGCACAAGAGAAGAAAACACAACCATGCCAACATGTCGGCACTGAAATGTGCGCAAGAGTACTCCTGAGTGTTCGTAGGATTTGTTCTTACCTACGAATAAATCCAGGATAAGAAGAAATTGGTGAATGCCACAATCTTCGTCAACTGTTCGTAAGTGGGACTTAAGAACAAATTTGTTCGTAAGAACGCTTCGTGAATCTGGCCCAATGACTATCTGAACATTTCTGGTTTCTCAACTATTGTCATGTAGTGGATTTTACTTCATTTTTAGTCCATAGTCCATCCTTTGCATTTTAGATTTTACATTTTCTGCTTTCCTTTTAAACTTATATTTTAATGGTTGTTGATACATATTAGTTAAATGTAAATACATAAAAGCTTATTATTATCATTACACTTTGATTTTATTGATAAATTATTTTTCAATATAATTTCTAAATTTTCTATATTTATTACTTTGGAAGTGAAGAACTATTAACACCAGACTTTTCCACAAAGGATTAATAAAGTATTTCTGATTACAGGTTCAACTGATCCACTACAATCATGAGTTGTACACAAACTATACAGAAGCTGCAAAAAGCCCCAATGGACTGGTCATAATATCCATATTTATGAAGGTAAATCACATTTACTTGTGTCTTTATTTCAAGCTTTGAATATTGATGTCTGCTGCTATTGTCTTTCTTTCAGTCTGATTGTGCAATAATTATTTTTTGTTTTACAAATGACAATATCTCATTAAATGCCATGAGGTTATTTACATTAGAGAAGTCTGTGATGGTTTTTTACTACTGTAAAATCATTATTACCTTATGAATCCAGTTTTTAAAATTTTATATTTAATTCATAAAAATCTGTATTTTTCGTAATTCTACAATTTCAATATCCTTATTCAATGTATAAAACAAAGAAAGAAGATTATCTTTTGGATTTTCAGCATTTTTTACGAGACTTGCCCACAGTATTTTGAAAAAACAATGGGCCAGATTCACCAATATGTTCTTAAGAATCTTCTTAGATTCTTTCTTAAGTTGTTTTTAAGAAGTTTCTTAAGAAAACCCTACGTCGGATTCATCAACGCGTTCGTAAGCCCCAGAATTGTTCGCAGCTGTGTTCTTAGATTGATGAATGCCATCTGTTCGTAAATTGAAAGCGCGTGCCAGGTGAGTCTAATTAACATACGATTAGCATAAGTCACCGCCCACTAATGCCCATAAAAGGAACTGCAGCAGGACCCTGTAGACAGAGCAAAAAGCAGCCAAATGCCCAAAGCTTGCCTCTCCACGCCTGATTTCTGACGCCGTGTTGAACAATCAAGAAAGGATGGCTAACACGCTTGATAAAATTGCCTCAACCCTGATGACTATAGCCAACACGCTTAAAGAAATCAACGAGAATGTAAAAAAAAGAAGAATGTAAAAAAAAAAAAACGTGTAAAAGCTGTGCTCGGATTGTGACAATAATGCATTTTATTCACAAACGGGCAATTAATCGCGCTCGAAGGTGAACCGCGTGCCTGCAGTCTGGCCCCATCATTGCGTCAGGACGCACATCCTCACGGGGTTGTGGCTCTGTGTCCAAACACATCCAGCGCCCCTTTAACATGTCGATGGTGCGTTCAATGGTGGAGCGACTGCGCGCATGCATCTGATTGAATAAAATTGTGGAGTCTGAGGGTTAGGTGGTCAGTGGTGTCAACAACCAGGGCATATCCTCGATCCCCTAATAAAATAAATCAAGATAAAATCAAATAAAAAGACAGTTTTGGCATGGTTTCCAATTTGGTTGATTAATGTTAAGTCATTGGCACATTTACGTAATTTTAAAATTCTCCGTGAATCACCAAAAATAGGAAATAAATAAATATGACATAATTATCATTGTAATATTGAATTTTATTGAACTCCACAAGAGAAGAAAACACAACCATGCCAACATGTCGCCACTGAAATGTGCGTAACAGTACTCCTGAGTGTTCGTAGGATTTGTTCTTACCTACGCATAAATCCAGGATAAGAAGAGATTGGTGAATGCCACAATCTTCGTAAAATGTTCGTAAGTGGGATTTAAGAACAAATTTGTTCGTAAGAACGTTTCGTGAATCTGGCCCAATGTTTTGAGCGTCACTGTACAATATAAATCCAGATGACAACAAAATAAAGCTGATGCAAATCAGTGGGCGAGTCAGCAGCGTGTGTCTCTGAGCTACTTCATTGGATTTCTAAAACAGCATGACCCTCATTTTGAAAATGATTAAATATCAAAACCAGAGCGAGAAAGTATCTGTGTATAATACATTGGTGGATTTTGGCATTACATAAGCCTTAATGGTGAACTAGAGCACTGACCTGCATGGATTAAATTTAGGTTTATTTATAGATTAATCCATTACCCAAGCCAACCTTTTGACTTCATCCTACCTTGCTTTCTTTTTCTATTTTTTTATCAGATTGCTGAGACATCAAACTCATTTCTTAATCGAATGCTGAACAGAGACACGATCACAAGAATAACATATAAGAGTAAGTTGCTATGTGTAATTCATGAAACTGTAAATGGTTGATTCTGGTCAGGAATTATAACATTTTTCAATTAACAAAGGGCTCAAAGAATGGCGTAATAAACATGTTTTTTACATTATTGTTCTTACATAAAAAAGGCAACTATCATTAAAAAATAAATGATCTTAACCCTTGTGTAATGTTCATATTGTTGTTACTCAGTCACGTTTGTGGGTCTGATGGACCCGTTGCATTTTGTGGCTTTTAATGCCTCACAATCAAACACTTTTATGTTAAAATACTGAACAGATGTTTAGCTTATCCAAATTACAAGCAGTATAAACAATACATACATTAGTATAAACAATACATTTAAAACATAATAAAGAAAATCAATTAAAATCAAGATATGAGTGGAAACAAATTTACAAGTGAAGCAAGGTTTTTCAAAACTACTGACTTTTATTTCTTTGAACTTGAAATTTAACCAATTCAGGTGCACAACACAAGCTGGGTCCCACAGACCCGAACACCACACAAGGGTAAAATAAGTAAAATAGTTTTTTTTTCCCTGTGACCAGGAAAAGGGATAAAGCACTTAAGAAGATGAGACCATTTTTTCTCAAGTATAAAATTTGTTTTTTACTCAAGTATAAAATTTGTTTTGGGATTTTAAGTCATCTTCAATTTGTGAACTTTCATTTCATTTCTGCGTGGTAAATTGGAGCAATGCTTTAAATGGCAAGAAATCAGCTAATAACTAGAAGAGTCTGGCATTATGTTCAGCAACTGTTGACAGCTCCTCTCCAGAGGTTTGTCTTCCAGGATCCCATACTGGAAACACAAGACAACACTGGAACACACAGTGCCTGAAGCTTAAAAGAAAGCCAAATATTTGGCATACTAGATAAGCAGATTGTAGCAGGATGCAGGTGCTGTCCCCTTGTGCTGTGGAGGAGATGCCAGGTGATAGAACAGACTGCAGACTCAAGGCAGGTAGAAATGTGAGCTTCACCTCTGGGTCCAAGTACAGTAAAGAGTAACCAAAACTCATACTTGACTAAAAGTAAATGATATAATCTTGAACAAAACATAAAGGAGAAAAGGAACATTCTGCAAAGAGAGGCTTAAATAAATACTCTAAAGTAATTGAGTATATTATTTTAATTTTCCATTTGTCATTTTGTGTCCACTTGAGGCTTAACTTTCTCAGAAATTGTGTCCCTCTGATCAAATATAACTCTACTTTGTTCATACCTCCTTTCCACAGATGATGCGTACTTGCTGACGGGCTTGAACATAGAAGAAATTTACCCGGACACAAGCAGTTTTATTACATACGATGGATCAATGACTATCCCGCCATGCTTTGAGACAGTCACATGGATCCTAATGAATAAGCCAGTGTATCTCACGCGTATGCAGGTGAATCTGACAAACCTGAAGAATGCCTGTCTCTGTCTTGGCTGAAAGAGTTGGATTTTGGCACTGAAAATAGGCACACAAAAAAAATCTTTCTCAAGAGTACTTTACCTCAGTACTACTTTAGATAAAATGCAACTTGTCTACTGTTTAGCCTTCTACATTTAAATAGTCCCTATTCAACTTTTTTATTCCAAATTTAGTGTGCTTTGCAAGATGAACTGTCCAATTTATTATCTGTGGATTTTCTTCATCATCACAGATGCACTCCCTGAGACTGCTGAGCCAGAACCTACCATCTCAAATCTTTCTCAGCATGAGTGATAATGTTCGCCCAGTTCAACCACTGAACAATCGTTGTATCCGCACCAACATCAACTTCAGCATGCAGGGCAAAGACTGCCCCAACAATAGGGCTCAGAAACTTCAGTACCGAGGTAGAAATCACTTACCCCATCAATAACACTCTCTTCTCTACCTCAAACATATTATCATCCTTAGGTGGTCACATCCATCTGATTTGATATTCACATTACACTTTAATCAAGTTTGTGCACATATATATGAGAGGGAGATCTGTGAGATAAGATAAGGGCTATCTCGTGCTTTTAAATACTGGTATGAAGATGAACAGTATTCTAATTCCTATTTCTTTCTCCTCTCTTCTAGTGAATGAATGGTTGCTAAAGTAACCACCCTTGGAATAGTGTGTCAGAATGGAAACATGGATGACATACAGAAGCAAGATGGGAGAATGGCAAAGCTCAAGGGTACATCTTATGTGTTTTATTTCATGACATTGTACAACCAATGACCAACGGCATGGCAAATTATGTGGTTTAAGGGACTTTGCATTGCCAGCAAAGACATGTTTTACAGACATTACCAGAAATGCTTGGACTCTAAATCTAACACATGTTCAATACCCTTTTCCTCACTGCACAACTATATGATTTTGATACCAAATACTAGAGACACTTGGAAACAAATTGTATGTAAGCATTTATTTGGTGGTTCTCCCAACCACTAGGACAACAGGATTGTTTAGCTTTTGTAAATAAAAGAAAACAAAAAAGAAATCTGGGAAAAGTAAAGGACTTGGTCACTCACACATCCCCTCCAGTTGAAGCAAAGCAGGAAGCAGCACTCACATGGATGTTTCATTGAAGTCACCAAGAAGGCATGCAATCAGCAAAAATCCACCATGGAGCACAGCCTTACTTTGTCATTTTCTAAGACGAGATTTGTGTAATGGAAGATGCTATTTACAGCCTTTCTTACAGCCTCATTGGCCTCATTTGTACATATTCTGATTATCAATACTGCAGAAAAATAAATATTTACAGAAAAGTCATGAATTACCATTCAAAAGATATACGGTACTAAGATCATTTAAAAAAAATATATATGTTAATGAAAAAGCTAAAATTTAAAAAGCTTGGCATACTTTCTGGAGCATTTCAGAGTCTGAACTATGCGTTTCTTTATGTTTTCTTGTTTACAATGGTTGCTGTGTTTGAGTAATGTTATCAGCCGAATAAATGTATGTGGAAAGTTCACTTTGCAAAATTAATATATGAGGATATGACTGTGTATTTTTGTACAGTTCAATATTACATATACAGTTCGATATTACATATACAAAACTCCAGGGGTATGTTCCCGAACACAATTATCAGAGATTTTTATTTTTAATATCCCAGATTCAGATTCTGTGTTAATGGGTTACGTCCAGCTGTTTGGTCACACTCTTTTCTTCATCACTGACGAAGCACAGTCAGGGTTATCCTTACCTATAAAAGCTTTGCAGTCCACAGTTAGCTGTGATCCATTCATAACACTTAACTTTAGAGAAGAAGATTTGAGCTTTCTTTAGAGGATGTCTATTGATTTTCTGTAAACCACTACTTATTCCCAATCAGAGTTACATGTGTATGCTGTTGGACTTTGGGGGGAAACCAGAACCCAGAAAAAAATCAATGTGAAGACATGGAGACCATTGAAAAAAAATAGTCAACAAGCCCCTAGTCCATGAAGCTATTTTCATATTTTACCAGTCTATGTCTTTTTACAAGACAAGACCTTGTATGACTGGCAGTTATAAAAGAGTATCGAGTGTTGATCCAGAGTGTAGCGTATCGATAGTTAGAACACCTCTTATTTTCTTGTCCTCTTCAAATCAAATCAAATCAAAATCAAATCAATCTTTATTTATATAGCGTCTTATACAATCAAAATTGTTTCAAGGCACTTTCCAGAATCCCAAGGCCTAACCCCAGACAAGCGACAGTGGCAAGGAAAAACTCCCCTTTAACAGGAAGAAACCTTGAGCAGGACCAGGCTCATGTCGAGGGACCCTCCTGCTGATGGCCGGCTGGGTAGCTGATGGCCGGCTGGGTAAAGAGAGAGGAGAGGCTGGGTAAAGAGAGAGGAGAGGAGAGGAGAGGAGAGGAGAGGAGGAGAGGAGAGGAGAGGAGAGGAGAGGAGAGGAGAGGAGAGGCACAGAGCACAGAAACACACACAAAAATACACTATACAATGGGTCAGCGGGGCCGGAGGTCATCATGCAGCTCCGAAGGCGGCGATACCTGTAAATAAATAGAGAGGGGAGGGGGGTGAGAAGCAGAAAAACTACACAGGAATCATCATAACTAGTCTGCTTGATGAGGAGGAGGAAAGGAGAGGAGAGGAAACCATGACCCAGTGGGGTGACAGAGGCCTGTCAGGTGATCATGTTTCCGGACCCCGGCAGCCTTGGCCTATAGCAGCATAACTAAGATGTGACCTCTTATTATAAGACCTCTAAATGTAAAACCAAATTAATTGCTTGGGCTGATCGCAGGCCATAATCTTCTCAAATCATTACATTTAGCCACTATAGGCAAAATTATGTTCCCTTCAAAAACAGAAAATACATGCAGTTTTCATCCTGGTCCTGGAACGCTGGACCAGCTCTGTACCCTCCGCAGGGTGCGTGACGGTTCATGGGAGTTTGCCCCAAAAGTCAGCATGTGTTAAAGTGTTATGTTTATCTGGACAAGGCATTCAACCATGACCCTGTTGGTATCATATGAGGGGGTGCTCCTTGATTATGCAGTCCATTTGCATGTTGGTACTCCAGCAGGGCTGCCCTTTGTCACCGGTTCCGTTCATATTTTTATGGACAGAAACATAGCCAGGGGCCAAGCGTAGTCCTGTTTGGGAATCAAAGGATCTGATCTCAGCTTTTTGCAGATGATGTTTTCTTGTTGCCTGCATCAAGCCAGGAACTCAGCATGTACTGGGGTAGTTAGCTGCTGAATGTGAAGCAGCAAACTACCCCAGTATATGGGAAGCAGCTGTGATGAGAATCAGCACATCCAAGTCCAAGGCGGTGGTTGTCAACTGGACCTGGTCCTGCCTCAAGTGGAGGAGTTCAAGCACTTAGGGGTCTTATCACTAGTGCTTGAAATATGGAGCGTGAGATTGACAGATGGTTTGTATTAGCTGCCACAGTTCTGAGGTCAGTGCACCAGACTGCTGTGGTGGAAAAAATAGAACTGTTTTTCCCCCACACTTTGGTTGGGCACTCCCTTAGGGATAGGGTGAGCTCAGTCACTCAGGAAGAGCTTGGAGTAAAACCACTGCACTTTCACATCAAGAGAAGCAGGCTGAAGTTGCACAGGCAGTGAGGCTATGTCTCTTGACTGGTCTGTCGGCACCACTGGAATCCTGCCAGAAGAGCTGGAGGAAGTGTTTGGCATGAGGGAATCAATGAATCCCTGCTTAGAATGCAGATGAATGAAGATGAGAGGAGGCATCCTTGGGTATCTCTCTAGTACATATCTGCTATACTTACCATGCTCACAACTTCTTGTAGGCTTTAATAATGATTAGCAGTTTTTCTCTTTCTGCTAACCTTTGCAAAGCTTTTTAGTTATTCCTCTCTGCAGCTTGTTAAAGAAACACCATAAAAATGTTCTACATTTTACCCTAGCTATTGTCATTCATTTGGTTTCAATGGACTCTCCTGAACTGTGGGTAACAAAATAGTCTGTAAATAATAGGTGGATATCTGTGACCCTTAGGACAATGTACAATAATATGGATCGGTATGAACAGAATTAACGCAGAGCAATAGAAGGTACATGTTGAGGTTTGTCGGGTTTTTTTGCGGGGGTTTCTGCGGTCCATTGTAGTCCTGTCTGTTTTTTCCTGTCCCGGCCTGTTTCACTGTCCCTCCTGACAGGAGCTGTGCACCTGGATCTCATCTTCACTCGGCAGCTCCGGTGCATTAAAAGACTGGTCATTCTGCCACTCGTCATCAGATGATTTTAAACTACATACGAGTACAGACGTCTTCTTGTTCCTCTGAGCAAGTTTTCTTTTGTAATTTATGGATCTCCATTTTCTCTCTCGTTCCCTGGATCTAACCTCATTTTTGTTCTATTCTTTAGCCCGGTCTGCATCCAGCCTGTGAGCATCCACTGCTCCTGCTGCTCTTGTGTGATTTTCCCATGCCCCCCTGTTTGGATTCAACAATTGCTTTTTGTATTTTAGTGTATTGTGCATTTTGAGAGGGGTTTTCCTCCGCAGAAGAATAAAGACCGTTTTTCTTCACTTGATCTCACTGTGTGATCTCTACCGGCATAGGGGTTTCAGTAAAATCACACCATTAAACAGTATTTTTGTCATACACATAATATTCATGGAGGATAAATGACCCTGAGTTGATTTTCTACTCCCTGTACAGTTATCAATCCTCTCAGCTCTGTGAAACTTAATTTTTGGTATCAAGCGGCCATTTTACTATGTCAAGTGATACCATCTCTATAGCTGATCTTCAGAGCTAGCTTGCGGAGAACTGTACTGCAAGGACTGTATTCTTCATTTACGTTCTGTAGCTAAAATATACTTGTAACAAAAGGAAAGAAGGGTTGTCTAATGATACAATAATAGTATACTATTATAGTATAGTAGTATAGTTGTTATGAATGAATGTCAGAATGGACCCGAAAGCAGACAAACAATAGTTGACGGAATTCAAACTAGATTTTGTGAAACAAAAGAAAGATAACAGTGCAAAGTGTGGTGAAAAAGTGAGGTGCATGACATGCAGGTTGAGGGGGGCGCGTGGTGACCAAGAAAGGGAAGTGAGAAAATGGAAAAAATTTCTACAAGGTACAAGTCACAAAGATGCTACCGAACCACGTTTACCACTAAGCAGACGAACAGTCAGTTGCTGGTGAACAGAAGATAGAAGGTTTCTGAAGAACGTTTATTGGAAACCAGCGGCACGTGTATCTGTCACCAGCAAACGCAGCAGAAAAGTGAATCCACCACACCCCCTGTAGAGAAAGAACAAAGACAAAATACAAAAAAATGGCACTAAACATACAGGCCAAGACGATAATAATATTATACTTATTAGTAGTCTACTGAGGTAACATTAGCTTTGAATGTTTTTTTAGAACGCTTGGACTCTTGAAAAGGTTTATGTGTGAGCTCATCTACCTTCCCTACCTACATTTCCCTGACTAAATAAATGTCCTACTTGCAATTTTACATTGGTCCTTATTTAGATCAATTTCACAAAAACACTTTATAGTCGATATTTTGTTTGGAAGATCTTTTTTGTTGAGCTTTATAGTGATAAGACACATCCTGAATTTCTGGCAGATACGACTAAATCCAAAGATAATGCTTTGATGAGGTATGTGGAAACAAGTCAGCAAGCCCAAAGGCTTTGCTACCACTAAGAATGATGTCCTTGAAGCTACTGTGGTATGACACAGTTTATTGCACAGCTAAATGGAATTAATGACCCTGCGAAGACCACTGTTTCATTTAAAACCAATAACAAAAATTACATGTAATATTGCCACGAATGCATAAAGTTTTACCATCTTAGAAATAAAGCATTTCACAGCTCTTGTTAATGGTGAAATTCACAAGGAAGACAAACTTCAACTTTTGAATTAAAATGAATGGACTGTCCAAAGGGGATAGTGACCCTTTAGTTACAGTGCATCTGGTAAGGATTATTAAAAGATGACTAAAATCTCATCATTTGTTAATGTGTTTCCCCTAAAATAGTAAATCTGATATGATTTCAATTATAAAGCTGATAATGTAAAAGGGGGATTAAAATAAATGGAAAAACTAATGAATAAAATAAAATTATGTTCCTTGCAAAGAGAAGAGACTCCATCCTGTTCCTGATCACTATTTTTAAGGTTTTAGTTTCATTTTTTGGAAGTGTATTGGAATTGATTCTATTGAGCAGGGCAAGGGTATTGGACACCTTTAAACACAGATTGAAAGTATTATTGATGTTGCTGTCATCAGCCTAAGAAGTAAAAAATCACTATGTCATATTTTTGAATTAATATGATTTTAAGTGCTCTCTTCAGGTTCAAATTCCATAACTTGCGGAACACCACTGAGTAACAATTATAAAACAAACAGCACAATATTCCTGGGCTCCAATAGCACAATTCAATATTCACAGTTTCAGGCTCTTCAGTTTCTTTCAAGCGCTTTAAGATAAGCTCTGGATTTTCAGTAGTGAAAATACAACACTCTTCGTTCATAGGACTTTACTTTTCCATTGTAAGTACAATCCAAATTTTGAACGAGTCCTTTTTACAGTTTTCAGAGCTTTTGCAGTTTATGAAGTGAAATTAAAAGAGCATGACAAAATTATTTCAGAAAAAATGCAAAAGATATTCTATTTCATTTTCTTCAACATTGTGTGAGGAAGGATTTTGAGATCTTGGTGCATTTTGCATCCAGCCTAGTGTTGATTGTAAAGGATTTGGCCTGGCCTGTTTTGCCTGTTTCCACCTGAAATTCTATTGATTTGCTCTTTCTTTCCCCTTCTTCATTATCTCTCGATCAATTCAGGATGCGTCTTTTTATAACCCTGATGTAGAATGATATACTGCCTCAAAGAACATTTCAATCATTATATACTGATTTCTTTCTGTAGATTATTGTATCTGTTCATTTTTCACTAATAAAAAGGTATAGGTGAGGAGATTGGCAAATTTTTCCACCTCACGTAGGAGATGCTCAGTAAGGCTGCCGCTACAAAAGTAGTAAACATGCCAAATTATTCAGCACACAACCCCTCACACCACCTCATTTACACAAATCATCATGACTATACAGTAGTTCTGAATTAATATTGCTGCCATCAGCTGCTCCTAAATGGAATTCCTTCAAGGTGTGTTGCGTTTCAGCTGCCACAGTTTGATGTATGATGGGAAACATTTAATAATCTTACATTTATAAGAGTGTGGTAAGGTGAAGGTGTACAGGGAGCCAAGTTGAAGTGGAGCAGCTGCAGTGTAAAATCCCAAATGTCCTAATGCCCATATATGGATGTCCAGTGATCTGTTTCCAGTAAGGGCTCAGGAGTAAAATTATGGCGGGTCACTTCTTGAGGAGCCAAGCGCTTTGAGTGTTAATTATCCTGCATTAATTCTTCTTTGCTTCCTCCTTTCTGTCCCATATCTCAACTCAGCAATGTTGCCAAGACATCAGATCAGCCTCAGAGTTTGCTTTGGCCAACCACTGTATTCCACTGCAATTTTCCTCTCTTGCTTGTCAGCTAGTCAGCCAGCCAGCTCCCCTTTTTTAAGCTACCGGGAACATTTGAGTAGCAAATTCACAAAGCATTTAATAAGGGCAAGAATCTTATTTTATTATCTAATCTGTACAACATCTCTAAGAAAACCATTAAGCTTTCTTTGTTGTGGGTGTCTGTTACCTGTGTGGACAAACGTGGACTTGGCTGAGACAGACTGAGTGATGTAATTTTGATCTGTGGATGTTTTACAAATAAGCCTGAGCTCATGACTGTACCTCAAGGTCAAGCTGGTTTATGAGCTAACGGCATTTTAATGAGTACAACTGTGTTAAGATTTTGCTTTTATATCTGATATAAGGAAAGCTTTTAGCATCCTACATAGAGGTAAAACACTGCTATTATTCAAATAATGCTCTTAGTGGCTGAGGTTTCCATCCAAAGGGTTGAGAGGGGGTGGGAAGTACAGTAGAAAGCTTTTATGGTGTGTTTATGAAAAGGTTTACATTAAGAAAATGTAAACAAGTTGGCTATGTGGGATAGACCATTAGCCCAATTATTTTTAATTGAAGCATACATACATCCTCTAATAAGCATTGAATGCAATCAGCATGTTTGCCTTCTGATAGTTATTATTTTAACACAAAGAGTAATGGCAAGAGAAAGCTAGAAACTGGCATTGTTATTGACATGTCTTTGCAAATACATAGCCACAACAGGCACTGTTGTGCACACGTTTATCAGTGCATTTGTTTTGAGATCATTTCTGAAGCTAATGAATGACAGTTTGATCTTCAGTCTAGGATGCTGGGGGAGGGACCCTTTGCTCATCTACCTACTCTGGCACCTCTAGAAGAACAAGGCATTCCAGAGTTGGATGCCAGATGTTTTCCCACCAACCATACTATGGAAGCTTCCTTGGGGTCCCTGTTCCAAATTTCACTTATTTCACACAGGAAAAAAATCATCACTGCTGCAAAAGAAAAAATATTCAGAAGAGGACAATCTAAGCTTTTACATTTTATTAAGCACAGTTTTGCAACCCTGAAGCTCAAGTAAGCCTTCTATTTGACACATATGTATGGCTGTTATCTGCATGCAAATAATCATATAACTTAAGAGAGAGGCATGAGGTTTGAACAGTATTGGTCGAACTTCAGAACCTTATAGAACTCCACATCCAGCTTTTCCGTAAAATAAAGTCGTTCTTTGTAATACAATATAATTGTCGATGTATTCAATGTAGCTCCAACATGTATCTAATAGCTACAAATAGTCAAAAATTTGTGTACAAAAATGTCAGCTTTTATCAGCAATTGCACATTTTAATGGCTGAGCAATACAAACACACAGGTTATCCACCCCCTTGAGATATAAGCTAAGGCTTAATGTACAGCCAAAACATAAACATTATACTTGTTTATTATTTAATAGCAATTGGCAAGCCACACAAACCATTTAGTCATCCACACTTCTTGGCACACACTTCATTTGTTTGTCTGAAACAGAAAAAAAAAATTGAGAACGGCTGTAATCAGTGACTAAAGCAGGTTTCAGGGTTTGTTTGTTTTTTTTCCCTTTTTATAGGCGGAGGTCATAAACAAAGTTTCAGCCAAAAAAACTGAGGCTGCCACATTCACACAAACACACAAAGTCTAAAACTAGAAAATAGTTAAAAAATAAAAATAAAAAAACATGAAACAAGATCATTGTTGATGGATGGATGGTTGAGACAGGGGGAACTAACACATAAACACAGGGGGAGGAGACACCCTAAAGACAAACCAACCACTGTGCAGCACAAATAACCCTTGACACAGAGAGGGCATTGATTTTTTATTTCTTTTATATCCAAATTTCATTCCAAGAAAATGATCCAACTGATAACTGCCACCACTCGGGGAGAAAATGGGACAAATGAGTTGAGACTGAAAGTGGCGTCGAACTCTGATTAGAGCATCTTGTTGTATTAGAGAAAAATCAATATTTGCCTCAAGCAGATTCATTATTGTATCCTAAGACATAATATTATCTATGTTTTCCCATCCGTAATACTGGCCGTACATGAACTGAAGTGCCGGCAGTATTTGTATCTTGATGCGTAATTATATTTCCATTTCTCTTTTCTTTTTTCTCAAAATCCAATTAATAGAAAGATCTTTGATGTCAGGCAAATCAATTATTTATAGTGTGCTGTATACAGTGGATAGCTGAGTGTTCTGAATATCAACAATCCAGCAGCAGCCAAAAGATTTGATATAATATATCCCTGTGAAAGACGTCTTTTTCATTGAACCCAGTTCCTGCTCTTTCACTCTTTTTCTTCCCCCCTATGCCAGTAGAACTGTGAGCTCACTAACTTTCCCATCTTTTTCCAAACCATGTTCTTGCCAAACAAGGATGCCTTTTGGAATGGATTTAGAAAAAAAGGGAAAATAGCAAAACAGATTTTCTTGAGGGCAACATCATTAAAAGTCAAATCAAAATCAAATCAATCTTTATTTATATAGCGTCTTTTACAATCAAAATTGTTTCAAGGCACTTTACAGAATCCCGGGGCCTAACCCCAGACAAGCAACAGTGGCAAGGAAAAACTCCCCTTTAACAGGAAGAAATCTTGAGCAGGACCAGGCTCATGTAGGGGGACCGTCCTGATGATGGCCGGCTGGGTAGAGAGAGAGGAGAAAGTGGAGGACAGGTAGAGGATAGAATTGGTAGGAGAGGAGAGGAGTGCATAAAACATTATTGTGACACCATATATCGTGGTATTTGCCGAGGTCGTTTATCGTTTTATAAAAACCAAACTCCAACGTCAGCCTACACCGGACATTGCAGCGCCATACAGAGGCAGCCTCACTATCTCCAGTTTTTGAAATTTTGTTTTTCCTGGAGATGTAAATTGCCATTTTTGCCTCACCACAGATAAAATTTAGGAGTTGCCACTTGTTGCGAGCAGCTTCGTTGTATCCTGCACCAAAAATAAAAGTTCTAATCGAAAACGTTTCATTAAAACCATTAAAAACACCCTTCATGACATTAAAAAGTACAGTGAGCCTCTCACACTCACTGTACGCGTGGAATACAGTCTTTCGCCCGGAGCAAAACGGGCACTGGTAAAACACAGCAGTGTTCATTCTGGAGAGGAGAGCGTTCAGGGCAACAGCCCCATGTAAGATCCTGCACTGGAGGTCCCCAGTCCTCTTCTTCAGGGGCAGCTTGTAAAGGACCCTCCAGCAGGAGCGGGCTCCATGCCCTCCCAGTCGATCAGCCCACACGCTGGTGCTCCTGTTCGACAGTCCTGTTCAATACCCTCATGCAGTTGTTGTATGTGGTCTTCTTATCGACCACGACTAGAAAGAGGGTCTTTGCTGGTCTGAGGAGAGGACCATCTAGATTCCCGAGATGGGCGGCCAGCCTGATCTCCGGGAAGGGGTCCTCGCTGTCGGGTTCGGTCCCCTGGCCGTAGTCTTCAAGGAGAGGCCTCTCTCTCGTGCTGAGTCTGTTCCTCCATAGCCGAAGCACCCCCTCGGCTGCCTGGGTAGAGCGGATGCCCAACAGGGAACCCACTGCCTCCGCGCCCATTAGGTCCGGCCCTGCCACGGCCACTATGTGCTGGAGGAGCAGGGTCCGGGTCCGCCGCAGCGCAGCCATCAGTCTCGGCGTGGCTTCGGCCAAGACATCCAGCCTGGCTCCATGCACCATGGGTTCCCTTAGCAGCCAATACAGAGAGTCAGAGCACACAGACTGCCATTGAAATTTAGCATACTCGCAATGTCACAGTACAGGACTCGAATCATCACTATGAAGCCAGGGCTGAACCCGAACCTCTCCATCACCTTCCAGAGGAACTCATGTTCAACCCGGTCAAAAGCCTTTTCCTGGTCTAACGAAATGAGACCAGTATCAACGTCCAATGACCTAGAGACTTCCAAAACATCCCGAATTAGGTGGACATTATCTACTATGGACCTGCTGGGCACACAGTAAGTCTTGTCCCGGTGAATGACCTGCTCCATAGCTTCTCTGAGCCTGGAGGCCAAGGTCTTGGACAGAATCCTATAATCCATACACAGTGGAGACACAGGGCGCCAGTTCTTAATCTCTTGCAGGTTGCCCTTTTTGGCAGGGGGGTGATCACCGCTCTCCTGCAGGACAATGGCAGGGAACCCAAGGCCAGGCTCTCGTTAAAGACATCCAGCATGTCGTGGGCCACAATGTCCCAGAAGGCTTTGAAGAACTCTACCGTGAGCCCATCGACACCTGGAGCTTTCCTTCCTTTCATGTATTGCATGCTGTCTGCGTGCATTCTCCTCCACACATCCACCAGGCCATGAGAATAGGCCAGCTGTCTCAGACAATGTTGCGAGGCTGGATGAGGCTCTGCATGGTCGCGGTCTAAAAAAGACTGTGCAGTTAAAATCCCCACCCAGGAATAAAAACTCTTCATCCCCACAACCATTTAAAACAGTGCTGACTTTTTCTAAAAATCTCTTCCTCTCTGTACCGATGGTGGGAGCATAAATATTAATAAAAACCAAGGAGTGGTTCTGGAGGCACGCCTTCACCAGCAAACACTGACCCCTCACCACATGCTCCACCTCCAGGGATGATGGAGTAAAGCCCCTTGAAAAAAGGAGGCCCACTCCACCACTGAGGGTGGTGTTGTGGCTCAGCAGCGCCTGTCCTTCCCACTCCTACCAGTCCGCTTCGATGCCGCCGTCGCTGTGGCTCTCCTGGAGGAACATGACATCAACGTGTTTTCTTCTTGCTGTGTTGAACACAAGTGCCCGTTTTTTTGCATCCCTGACTCCATTGACATTCAGCGTTCCAATTTTGAATGTATTCATGGCGAGGAAAAAAAAAATCAAAGACAGTTAAAAAAATAAATACAAGGAAACATGGTAAACGTTTTTGTTTTTTTTCAATTCAGCTGTTTTCTCGCTTTGCCCATGTGCTTCTTCAGCCTATATATTGGATATATATATATATATATATATATATATATATATATTATATATATATATATATATATATATATATATATATATATATAGAATGGGCATAGAGCATAGAAATACATACAAAAATACATTATATTGAGTAAGCTGCCGGTTGAGAGGGTCAACGGGGTCGGAGGTCATTATGCAGCTCTGAAGGCGTCCATACCTGTCAATCAAATCAAATCAATTTTATTTATATAGCATCTTATACAATCAAAATTGTTTCAAGGCGCTTTCCAGAATCCCAGGGCCTAACCCCAGACAAGCAACAGTGGCAAGGAAAAACTCCCCTTTAACAGGAAGAAACCTTGAGCAGGACCAGGCGAAAAATAAATGAATACAGAAGGGGAGGAGAAGCAGAAAAACTACACAAAGGCCCTTTGTCTTGTTTTTTTTTCAGCCTACTCTTAAGATGCCACACTGTTGGCATGGCAGCACATCCAGCTGGTGTACACTGAATATATATGGCAATGGTGGATTTCGTAACATTAGCGTGATTTGTTGCCTCTTATTTTGCTTTAAACAACCAAAAATCACAGTTTAAAACATGCATTAAAATATTTTATTTAACAAATGGTTTTCAATATATTTTGTAGAGTGCCAGGAGAGAAAGAAAATTTGTAAAATATTATAAGTAGTATTTATTTGTATCCAAGGTAGTTTTCTCTGTCAACTGGACTGGGTTTCTTCTCTTGAAGACGTTTCGCCTTCTATCCAGAAGGCTTCTTCAAGAGAAGAAACCCAGTCCAGTTGACAGAGAAAACTACCTTGGATACAATGACCTGGATGACTGAGAATTTACACAGACATATTTATTTGTAGTATTGCATGGAATTATGTTTATAACTTTTTCTAAAATAAAGCTCTATCAAGGCAAGAATATCATATGAAGCGACCTGCAAGTAAATGCTTAAGTTCTGCTCTGCTTGCTGTATGGGAAAACAGGCCTGTCAATGTAGATTTATGGCACTATATTCATGAGTCAACGATGCACAGTATTACATCCACAAGAGTGTTATTGGATTGAACAGACATTTTTGATACCCAGATGCTCTGCAGCAGTGAACACTACAAAAGCATGAGAAATCAGCGTTGACCTGTATCCCTCAAACTGCCGTTTTGGCCTTTACTGATGGTACAGCAAATATGCAGCAGACTTGATACTGTCATCCATAAGTTGAACTTTTGACTCCAAGTCCCTTTTCCCACATGTTCTGCAGTCCTTTATCACACTGTTTTTCCAGTGGTGTGTCTGTACATCTTTATACATGGAGATATTTGTATTTTCCATCCCTCTTTGATAGTTCTCCCCTAATTCATAGGTCCTAAACCTCCTAATGAATAAACAGATCCACAGTTTTAGTCTTAGGTTTCATAGTTGCCAGATTTTGTATGAAATGCATCATGTTCATACAATCCACTCACATTAATTCAACCAGTACTAACCATAACCCACCAACCTCCAACCCAGTGGTGCTGTTGATCTCTGTGTAAGTAAATGCATGAAACCCAATGAAGTATTTTTTTTTAAATGCATGTAGAAAAGGCAGAGGACATTAAAGCTCTGGTAGAGATAACTAAATATAGTATGCGTACAATTAAGTTAAATCAATTACATAGAAAAATTCTTCTTTCGCTTTGGAGCCCTATAAACTTCTTAGTGTTTCACACTGACATTTTTCATGCATAATTCTCATTGCAGTGTGCAGCTATTGGAACACTGGTTGCTACAGTAAATGGTACATTGTTTTGTAAACACAGTTATATATCAGTGATCACAATGGATGTTTGTTGAGTCATCTGTTACACTTTGTTCAACCTTTTCAAGTAAAAAGGATAAACGCCAAGAAGGCCATCGGGCATGGTCACCAGAGAGCAACAAAGGAACCTTTTCGATTCAATTCCATTTAATTGAATTCCATTAATTCAACAGTATTGTTAAATGTTTCTTCTTTTACAATGACTCTACACACCATAAGGCAAAACAGAAGATTAATTTGGTGCAGATAAAGAGCCCCCCGCTCAAAAGAACTGCATTTAGGGCACCTACATAAGTTATTCAGTCATTATGCAGCTTCCTCTGTTTCAGCTCAATGTTAAAAGATGACCTTCCTTTCACTGCAATCAGAAATCTCCCAAAAACACATTTTATTAAAGGAAGAATAGCTACACAACCATGTGGCATTCTTCAATGTAAACCAGAGTACCCTGATAAAACTGGTAACGAAACATGTATACTTTGCATATAAAGCCCCGAGTCTGTGACAGTCTTGGTAGCAAGATATCTGTAAGGATGTATATCTGTGGGGGTTTTGGTACAGCCTTTAGTTATGCAGGTATGGGGGCAGAGGATATTCCGATTTTCTAATGTTAAGTTGTTCACGAAAATGTATAATATTTTACCTCTACCGCCTGAAAGTAAATGTGTAAGTAAGATGAACAGTTTTTGAATTTCCTTCTTTCTTTTTCTTTGCCACCTTGCTGATTCAGCTGTTCATTTCCACTTCCTTAATTGTAGTAATCCACTCATTGTCTTCACATCTCACTCAACCATAATTCTTCAGTTCATTAGTTTTTCAACTCAAATTTCCTTACATTCATTACATTTTTTTTTACTCACTCTCACCTAAATTGCAATTTCTACTCAAACTATCCATTTAAAATATTACTGGAGCACATCAAGGGCAGGGGATCAATCAAAGCACTACAATTAGAGTGACTGTGGGGTTGATCTGGGACACAGAAGTTCAGTGAGGTGAGCTGAATAACTTTTAGGCAGTAGATGAATGACAGGGAGTGATTTAAACTGACAAGTTAATGCTACTCACAGATTTCCTCCTTGTAATTTTACTGAAGATGCCCTTGGAAGGCATTTTATCGCTAGAGAATCCAGGCACAGAACCACAGTACAAAAAATCTGTATTTCTGTCTTAACAATACGGTGTTTTTCAGTGCTGTAATCATCTTGCATCTATTTGAATTTACCTTTACATTTTAAAGACATTTGTCATGAAACTAAACAGCTGCTGTAGCACCACTACCCGACAGTAACTCGTCGTCCTAGTTATAGAAGTATTATTTCCAATATGAATAATCAAATACAGTTAATTCTGTTATCAATATAGGATCATTTGGAGGAACATGTTTCTCTTTTTGTTTGTTTGTTTTTGTTCATTTTGTTTTATGTTGTGCTGGTTTCTTACTAGATAAAAACAGAATTTAAGATTAAATTCCCTCTTTGGCCTGGCTGTAGGAGAGACTCAACCATTCATGAATGAAGAAAGCAGATGTGAGTGTGCTACTCTATCATTACTGTTTCACCACAATTGTGCAGGTAAGTACAAAAAAAACCAATCAGTGTTGTTTCCTGAGTCTTCTTTAAAACTATATTTCAGAATGGGATCAAAGAACACTGGAACCTGCAATTGTAAAACCTGAACCTCCTCAGAAACACATTTAGTCAAGCGCTACAAAAATACAGAAAAAAATACAGAATAATTATGATGTGTTTTAGGTCTTTAATCTTGGACTTCACACCATGTTTGGGACAAATATTGCACCTATCTAATGCAACCTGCTACATTAGCCTACATGCTCTAACACGCTCACCTAGTCCAGTAGATAAGAACCCTGCATCTCCCAAGGTGTGCTGTTCAACTTATGATGAGGGTATCCTCACAAAACAGTCAATCAAATGAGCACTAAAAAGGGACCTTGTATGTAGGACAGGAGTGTACCGGTACATATGCTCTTTGGGCATCAGCAAGAAAAAACAGGCAGACAGCTAAAATGAATGCACTAAAATATGCAGGCAGAGAGCACCTTTACTTCTCCCATCCTCTCTCGTGTCTGTGGGGACCAGAAGATGAGATCAAAACACGGAATAGAGCTGGTGACAGGAGAGAAAGGGCACAGAGTCATGTCTGAGAATGATACACACAGGGCTCCTGACAATGTTTTAAGGACTCAAAGTCAATGTAATAAAAAGTTTACAATAAAAGGTAGAAATTACCTAAAAGATGTAATTTTGTGAGATAATAGTGTGCCTAATTAGAGTAGTGTTTCTTTTGATGTCTTTATTGCTTTTGATGACCAACAATGTGAAGCAACTATGTATTTTTGTGCAGAAATGTGTGAAATACTGTCACCACATTCATCAGGTATGGAGTCCAGACAGTTTTATCACATATTTTATTAATGTACATTGTATGTACTTTTACGTTTACCTTTTTGGATATTTAATTTAATTCATCTATTTACATAGTATCTGTCACAATCAAAATTGTCTCGAGGTGCTTTACAGGATCCCAGGACCTGATTCCCAACAAGTAACAGTCACAAGGAAAAATTCCACTTTAACAGTAAGAAACCTTGCGCAGGACCAGGCTCATGTAGGGGGACCTCCTGCTGGAGGTCAGCTGGGTAGAGAGGAAGGAGAAGAAAGGGGATCACAGGTAGAAGAGAATAGACATCTACAGATATCGCTGCCTTCATAGCTGTATGCTGACCCACTCGACTCGACTCTACCGGCAGCTTATTTTAATTAATATTATGTATTTCTATGTTCTACCCATTCTCTCCTCTACCCGTCCTCCCCCTTCTCCTCTCTTTCTACCCAGCCGGCCATCAGCAGGATAGTCCCTCTATATGAGCCTGTTCCTGCTCAAGGTTTCTTCCTGTTAAATGGGAGTTTTTCCTTGCTACTGTTGCTTTTTGGGGGTCAGGCCCTGGGATACTGTAAAGCGCCTAGAAACAATTTTGATTGTAACAGACACTATATAAATAAAGATTGATTGATTTATTGATTGGTTGTTTGATTGATTGATTGATTGATTGATTGATTGATTGATTGATTGATTGATTGATCGATACTCCAAATGCAAGAGGTAGTTAAGTGTGTAAGAGGTTTACTTAAAAAACTACTAATTTAAATCTACAGTTAATTAATATACTGTATTTTGATTTTGCAAACTACATCAGTGCATGTAGCATTAACATATACCGTATTTTCACGACCATAGGGCGCACTGTATTAAAAGGTGCAGTCTCAGTTATGGGTGCTATTTCTGTATTTAAAACATACACAAGGTGCACCGTATTATTAGGAGCATGCTGAAACATACAGTAAAAAATGACAACGGAAGTAAAACAATGAGTTTTGACACATTTATTGAACAAAATATTCATTCTTCCGCCACAAAACCATCAAAGTTTTCATCTTCTGTATCTGAATTAAACAGCTGCACTATTTCAATGTCCAACATCCCGAATTCCTCTTCTTAATCATCTGAATCGGACTCACCGACCGGTTCCGGTTCAGCGTTGATTTTGAGAAAGCTCTTAAAATACATGAAGATGGTATGTTCTGACTCCTGTCAGTGTTTGTGTTATGTTTAGCACCCCCACTGGCGTCTTAGGGCATTACACCTACACTGGTTCCCATCTCCTACGATGCTGAGATACCTGAAATGCTTTCTCCTGCTACGCTGCTCACCCAGAAAGCAAGTGTTGCCCCTGCTCCCCTAGGAGACTTCAAGTTGGACCATCTGTGCAAAGTACAATGGCGCCAGGTCCAGAGTTTGGCAGACTCCTTCTGGAAAAGGTGGAGAGTGGAGTACCTGGCAACTCTTCAGCCACAACGGAAGTGGACCACAGAGAAGCCTGACCTCCAGGAGGGGGACATTGTGCTGATAAAGGACATTCAAGCAAACCGCAACGATTGGCCTCTTGCTCGGATCATCAAGGCCATTCCTAGCTCAGACTCCAAAGTCCGTAAGGTTATGGTTAAGACTCTTAGCCAGGGGGTTCTTAGAGAGTATCTTAGGCCCATTGCTGATGTAGTTTTACTTAGTCTCAGAAGTAAGAGTAAATAGTGGTATTATATAATACCAAGCGGGGAGTGTTCTGACTCCTGTCAGTGTTTGTGTTATGTTTAGCACCCCCCCCCCCACCCCCCCCCATTGGCTTCTTAGGGCATTACACCTACCACAAGTTTGTTTTTGAGAAGCCACCGACAGTACGTGTCACATGCAGGCTGTGCTCCACCGCAGTGTTGTTGTCTGAACCTTGGAGTAGATCCATCAGTAAGTATAGCTGATCGTGAACTCATTTAAGTTAGGTTTAAGGCTGTTAAAGGCGCATTTAAGTTAAGAACAATTGGTTTATATGTTTTCTGTTTGGTAAACAATGCTCGCGGGTTCATGCTAATGCTAATGATAGCGGGCTACAGTAGCTAGTAGTACGGCAGATTTAACTGCTTGCTAAGCCTGATTCACGTTGTTTATGGTGTTTATGTGAAAACTATTATTGCTGTTTACTGTGTTTATGCTGTTACTTACCTGATATGTAACCTGGAAAGAGGGAAAAAAGAAAGTGTAACCAGTGCTGTTGCATATATTTCATTTGATTTAATTGTAACAATCTCTGTATTTATTGTGTTGCAGTTTTACAACAAGACAAACAAAGAAATGTAAGGTCTCAGAAGATTTCAGTAAACTCTCAACCTGGAATCAAGTCTACGAGGTCTTTTGTTGTTCGCTATCTGTCTACAATACACCTGACGTGTTATCCAGGACAGAATACGGTATCATAGCCCATGCGTCTACAATCCACCCACATATGGTGGCATAACTTGCCCGCCGCTGCCTCATAGTCTTTGTGAAGGAGTGTTCGCCTTCCGTCACCCAGCGCTCTGTCCATTTCTGTGGCAGCCGAGAACCACGGTGAATGATGACTTCTCGTGATCCGTTGTGCGTATCGCCACCGTGCTGGTCCCTTTTTCTCCACTTTGTGGGTCAAAGGGATGTTAAAAGTCAGAGGGATCTCATCCATGTTGGTGATGTGGCTGGGTGCGGTTATCTTGTCGCGGCAGTAGATGCGGAAGATGGCCACCCTCTCCTGGTAGTCCGCGGGCAGCCGCTGCGCAACAGTTGTCCTTGCACGTATGGAGAGATGCCGCCTCCTCATAAAGCGAAAAAAAAATAAGATTGCTCGATTGCCATTTTCAGCCGCATATTCGATGGCCTGCAGTTTAAAGTACGCCTCGTTCATACGCGTCTCACTTGACCGGCGCCATTTTAGGGGATCCTTACACGTAGGTGTGCCGCTAATCGATTGGCGGAGCGTTTACCGTCGTGCACCCACTGTCGATTTTTGAGAAAATCTCAGTGTTTTAGGTGCACCTTATAGTCGTGAAAATACGGTAGTCTATCATTATCCTAACTACCACCTGATTTAGATTAAAACGACTGAATGAATCTAACAGTACAAACTCCTAAGATAACATGTTGGATCCTGTCCATGAGAGAATCAACAAAACCATGGCTGAATTGGACTTTATTTTCCCCTAAAGTTTGTTTGTTTGTATGTCTGTTTGTCTGTCTTCTCTCGACTTGATCTGGGTCGGCCTCCCATTTAATATCTCCATCTTTATACCTAGTCTAGGGGTTTGGAAAATGGAAAATAATGGACTGGGCTGTTCTGTTGATACTGTTTTATAGAGCTATTTTTACCATGAGTCAACAATCATTCTCATTTCAGAACAGCACTATGTATGCTAATGATTCCAGTCCAGGCAATTATTCTGTTGGATCCTCTATTAGCATTGATATAAACTTATAAATGTTCATACTGTGTTGTTGTGGTTTTCTGTCTCGCTTACATACTCTTCACATTAATGGTGATGGTTCATTTATTTTTTTTATTCTAATATTTAATTATCCTGATTTCTTTTTTTTTAAATGAAAAGCAAATGAGCCCTGAACTCTCAACAATGGCTCCAACTGCTGTGACTATTCCCTAGGCCAGGCATGGGCAAACTAAGGCCCGGGGGCCACACTCGGCCCGTTAAACGTTTTAATCCGGCCCGCCAAACTTGAAAAATTAAATGAATAAACCTTGTTAATGTTAAATTTTCACTGCAATTCTGGTGTTTTCCAACTAGAAAAAAGACAGTCAGGAGGAGAGTGATGGTGATATCCTGAAGGATAACAGAACTTTCAGTGACTTTCATATTTTGTTGTAATGCTTCTCTTCATTTTCATTTGAAATTAAAGCACATGTTTTCTCCATATCCCAAGATGTGTATTTTTTCTCCAATGAGGTGAGGTTACCAAAGCACTCCATCCATCCATCTGCTCCTGGTCCGGCCCCTTTGTCAAATGTTAGAACCCATTGTGGCCCACGAATCAAAATGTTTGCCCACCCCTGCCCTAGGCCCTTCTACATCCCAGCCAGCTGCAATTCAGCTGCTTGTATTCATAATTTTATTTTTATTGAAAAGACCTTGTGAATATAAGATGGAAATATTGATTGACTAGTAAATTGAGAGCATTGCCTTCCCATAGCTCTCTGAGTGTCTGCATCACTGTAACCAATGCAGTAATCTGCATGTTAATCTTTTGCTCTGAATTCCTCCCGCAAGACCCAAAAATACTGGATTTCCTCAACTCGGGCCGGCAGCAAGTAAAGGTGGACAGTCTGCTCTCCTTTTAAATGTACGTGCCTTCCCATGAAGCTGGAAAAGAAGTACTATGAGGAATTACTATTGTGGGATGCTGAAGACAGCTGAGTATTAGTGGCTGGCAAAGTGATGTGTGTCTATACTGTAAATGTCTCCTAAGCAACATCTTGGATGCTGAAGGACTTAATTACAGTGATCCCTCGCTATATCGCGTTTCATCTTTCACGGCTTCGCTGCTTCACGGATTTTTTTTTGCGAGTCGTTCATTGCAGTTCTCAAATATAATCGAAGGTGGCATATCCGTTTATAAAAATCTTCTTGCTCAGAAAAAGAAAGAGCGCCAACAACTACCCATAACAATGTTCTTCTCTCGGAGAAAGACTCCTGCGCCTTCAGTAGAAACAGACGCTACAGCGGAGCGGAGTCAGGGCGAAGAGGCACAGCTGGGACTGGGAAATACGCGAGTGACAATGTTTCCAACCTTGTATTACTATATTAAAATTATTGTTTTTAACAAATTTTGGGCTTTAAAACAGGTTTTGATTTTTGGTTTCATTCTATAGTTCAGTATTGCATTGTAAAATCATTTAAAAAAATAAAGCTGACTACTTCACGGATTTCACTTTTTGCGTGTTATTTTTGGAACGCAACTCCCGCGATAAATGAGGGATCACTGTAGTCCCAACCTGTAGTAGCGAAAGCATGAGCAATAAGGTGAGCCCAACAGCAGCTCGTCGAAAATTCTACAAAATGCAGATGTTCAGATGCTGGACAGTAACAGGTCACACGGAATCAGACGAAAATGAGTCTACACAGACTCATTTAATTTTAAATGCGCTCACATGCCAAACACTGGCCCCACTGACCCACTCATCCGTAGGTTTGATTGGTCAGTGTAATTATTGTATTTGTATGTATGATGTATGTCCCTTCTCTCATCTATCTGTATGATCCTAGTCCCACTCAAGGGGAGTTTTTTGCCACTGTTGCTTGTTGGGGGTCAGATCCTGGAGTTCTGTTGAGCACCTAGAGACAATTTTGATTGTAGCTGATGAAGTGGTGATTAAACTCTGCTGAATATCTGATGATATGAACAGGTGCCCCTTCACCATAAGATTTTTCTGGCCAGTGTGATTCTGTAGAATTCACTTTGGTTGGTGGGCTTTCTGAAGGGGACAACAGTCACGAATTTGTTTAACCAATACCCTCCCAAACCAAGCACCATTGGCGAGTGCAGAGTGGCTAGTCCTTGAAAGCATCTATGATACTGGCTTTTCCTATAGCACATAGCCATTACCAACTGGTTTAATGAGCTGACTGCTTTATTGAGCATTCAGAATAAAGAGAAAAGTGCGAAAAATGTATTTTAGCTATTCTCAGCTAACAACTGGTTTACCTGGTTGTTCTAAACATGTTAATTGGAAAGAGGCAGCTAGAGGAAAACATTAGTGAGAAGGAAACCCCCGACAGGAACTCGGAATTAACTCAGAAAATACAATTACATACCAACAAACCTTTATACCCTAAAGCATGTCAAAGGATTTCATGTATTTTGGTCGATGTTATATCTGATCTTGAGCTTTTGCAATTTCCTCAATAAATTCTGAATGTGGATGAAGCAAAACTCCAAAACCACAATACAAAGTAGCTAGTTTGCCAAATTAAGACCAGGGGAGACAAACCTTCCTGTTGGTGATGACGCTTTCCAGAGGTCATAAAACATTTGCATCAACTCATCTCATGTGAAACCCTAACCCCGAACTGCAGTTCCTGAGAAGGAGCACCCAAAAGCAAGCTACAAAGAACCCTTTCGAAACATACCTGCTGAGGGACGTGCTGACGACGAGACAGCTTCCTGGTAATGTATTGAGTCACTTCCTGTCTTCTCAATCGTTCAGTGGTTGCGTTGTGCACAGGGTGTTGTATTCACTTAATATTGAACACTTGGTGTGTTGTATTCACTTTACTTAAAACTTTGAACACTTGGGACATTCTAGTCACCTGATATCAACAGTGAGAAACAACCCATATTAAACAAATACAGGGCTTCGCCGATTATGAGCGTTAGCATGGCCTCACCGTCTGTTTCACCCGGTGTCTTTGTCTGTTCAGCGTGTGAAATGTTTAGTTACTCCTCTGCCTCCCTTAGTGAAGGGAATAGGTGCAGAAAGTGTAGTTTATTTATGGCTATGGAGGCAAGACTTAGCGAGCTTGAGACGCGGTTCTGCAGCTTGGAGTTAGCTGGAGTTGCGTCAGGTAGCCAGGAGAAGCTGGCTGCTGTGGAGCCGCCTAGCGTAGCTTCAGCTAGCAGTCCCCCCGGCAGCAGCCGAGCAGCCGGCTAGCCAGGGCGGCTGGGTGACGGTTCGCAGGAAGCGTAGCCCAAAACTAAGGCCCACGGTGCACCACCAACCGCTTCCCGTGGCTAACCGTTTTTCCCCACTCGGCGACACACCCGCTGAGAAACCGACCCTGGTAATTGGCGACTCTGTTTTGCGCTACGTGAAGCCGACTCCAGCGACCATAGTGCATTCCGGGGGCCAGAGCGGGCGACATAGAAGCAAATTTACGGCTGCTGGCGAGACGTAAACATAAATTTGGTAAAGTTATTATTCACGTCGGAGCCAACGACACCCGGCTTTGTCAGTCGGAGGTCACCAAAATTAACTTGGAGTCAGTGTATAACTACGCAAAAATGATGTCGGACTCCTTTTGTGTAAATCCCTGTTAGTACACGACCTGATAGCGGATCATCACATTGATTTATTTTGTCTTACTGAGACCTGGCTTCAGGAGGAGGAGTATGTTAGCTTAAATGAATCTACTCCTCCTACCCATCTTAATTATCATATTCCTCGTGTTACTGGTTGAGGAGGGAGAGTGGCAGCAATCTATCACTCCAAGTTATTAATTAATCATAGACCAAAATAT
This sequence comes from Takifugu flavidus, assembly GCF_003711565.1. Lineage (NCBI taxonomy): Eukaryota > Metazoa > Chordata > Actinopteri > Tetraodontiformes > Tetraodontidae > Takifugu > Takifugu flavidus. The sequence goes on along the minus strand of NC_079520.1, from coordinate 22,356,668 downwards.
GTCTCCAGTTCATTTGAAAGCCTGACTCTTGGCATCACCCATCTGAACTGGAAGGCAGAAAAGCCACTTCTGTTTGTAGTTGTATATCGGCCCCCTGCTGGGCCACATTCAGAGTTCCTGTCTGAGTTCTCTGATTTCTTATCTGACTTGGTCAGGACGGACAAAGTCATTATCATTGGAGACTTTAATATCCATGTAGATGTTGTAAATGACAGCTTTAGAAATGGCTTCATTACATTATTTGAGTCAGTTGGTTTCCTCCAGCAGATAAACCAACCAACTCATAGCTTCAACCACACCCTAGATCTAGTTAAGATTAAGATTAAGATTAAGATGGACTTTATTCATCCCCGTGGGGAAATTGAGTTATAGTAGCAGCGTATGCAGAGTAAAGAGACAGAAAAAAAAAAAAAAAATACAGATAAGATTAAAATGTTATAAGCATATATACATACAGCATATATTATAAGCATATATATAATATATACATAATATAATATATACATATTATAAGCATTATAAGCATATATACATAAATATAGAATAAATTAGAAATAAAATTACAGCATAAACATTACACAATTATTGTTGAGTTGGTTTGAGTGAATTATAGAGTTTAATGGCGGACGGCAGGAATGACTTCCTGTTCCGTTCCTTGGAGCAGCGAGGCTGCAGGAGTCTGTTGCTGAAGCTGCTCCTCAGTTTGTCCACTGTGTTATGGAGGGGGTGGGAGGGACTGTCCATGATTGTCCGCAGTTTCAACACCATCCTGTCCCTCACCACCTCGTCCAAGTTATCAAGTCTACAGCCAACAACAGACCCTGCCTTTTTGATGAGTTTGTTGAGTTCTGACTTGGTGTTGAGGTAGAACATGTGTCAGTGTTCCCTCACAACCCACTCCTGTCAGGCCATTATTTGATCACTTTCACATTTATGATTAAGGATTCTTCAATGCTCAGAACAAAGTCTTACTATAGCAGATGTCTTTCAGATAATGCTGTAGCTAAGTTTAAGGAAGCGATCCCTGTGCTAATCCCAAGACCACCGTGTGTTTCCCCAGGGATAAATCATTATAATCTTAGCCCTGCTGAGGTTGACTCTATTGCGGAAGGTGCAGCAACCTCACTGAGAATCACGCTTGATTCTGTTGCCCCCCTGAAAAAGAAAATAGTAAATCAGAGGAGGTGTGCCCCCTGGTATAATTCACATATCAGGACCCTCAAGCAGAAAGTGCGAAGACTGGAAAGGAAGTGGCATTCTTGTAAAATAGACAGCTATCATGTAGCCTGGAAAGACTGTCTATTAGTTTACAAAAAGGCCTTTCGCAATGATAGAACAGCTTATTTTTCTTCTTTAATTGAGGAAAATAAGAGCAACCCCAGGTTTCTTTTCAGCACTGTGGCCAAATTAACCAAAAGTCACAGTGTTTTAGATCCACGTATCCCGTCTTCCCAACTGGACCATCACCAGATGTGCTGACTGTGGGAACATACAGGTTCTCCAACGAGCCCTTAAACTCCTTCACTCCTATATATTTTTCTGAGGCATCATCATCATCAGGGGGGGAGAATGAGAATCCCAATCAGACTGACCTACCTGCAACGACCCCAGCTAACAGACAATCGACAAAGAGCACAGTCTGTTTCTGCGGCAAGGTGTGCAAAAACCCGACAGGTCTTAAAATCCATCAGACCAAGATGGCCTGCCTGAAGGGAGGGAAGGTAAAGCAACGCACAGGGGCAGTGGCCAGCACTACAGGAAAAGTGCTCATCACAGTCCCTGGTCAGACGGAGGAGGAGCCAGGCCCGGAGCCACCCCACAGTGTCTGGAACCTCCAAGCCGCACCAGTCCTCCTGCAGAGTGGAAAATCAGAACAACATCGGGTTAAGTGGCCTGCCGCCAACAACAAGGAGTAGCTTCAGCTGGATGAGGACATAGACAAGATCATGGAGACAACAGGGAAGGGCAATGTGGACCACAAACTCCAGGCCATGTGCATCTTCATAACAACCATCGGTGAAGAATGGTTTGGGGTGACAGAAAGGCCTGTGAGAAAGGAATCAGCAAGACCCAACTGGTGGGAGCACAAGATCAGTCAATTGAGGCAGGAACTGAAGACCTTGAAGTTCAGGGCAGCAAGTGAGGAGGAGAGAGATGCCTTGTCTGAGCTCAGGCAGATCTTGAGGAGGAAGCTCATCACAGTCAGGCAAGCTGAATGGCACAGAAGGAAAGGAAAGGAGAGGGCCAAGAAGTGCAAGGCATTCATCACCAATCCGTTCAGCTTCACCAAGCGACTACTGGGACAGAAGAAGAGTGGCAGCCTGACATGTCCTGTAGAGGGGATTAACCACCACCTTAACATCACCTTCAGTGATCCGTTAAGGGAACAAGACCTCGGCCCATGCGAGGCACTGGTAAAGCCGCCAGAGCTTGTGGTTCAGTTCAGCACCACCGAGCCCACCCTGAAAGAGGTCAAAGAAGCAGTGATGGCGGCAAGATCAAGCTCCTCCCCAGGCCCCAGCGGAGTCCCATACAGAGTCTACAAGCAGTGCCCCAAACTCCTTGTGCGACTCTGGAAGATCATGAAGGTGATCTGGCGCAGGGTAAGGGTCACCACTCAATGGTGGCCTGCAGAAGGAGTCTGGATTCCAAAAGAGGAGGACGCAAGTAACATCGAGCAGTTCCGAATTATCTCGCTGCTATGTGTCGAAGGGAAAATCTTCTTCAAGATAGTGTCCCAATGGCTTACAGATTTCCTCTTGAAGAATGGTTACATAGACACCTCAGTACAGAAGGGAGGAGTTCCAGGTGTTCCGGGATGCCTAGAGCACATGGGTGTGGTTTCCCAATTGATCCGGGAGGCAAGGGAAAGCAGAGGCGACTTGGCAACACTCTGGCTAGACCTTTCAAATGCTTATGGATCCATCCCCCATAAGCTCGTCCAAACAGCACTGACAAGACACCATGTGCCAGGAACCATCACCAACCTCATTCTGGACTATTACAACTTCCAACTGAGGGTAACAACAGGATCATTAACATCCGCCTGTCAATGCCTGGAGAAGGGTATTATAACAGGCTGCACTATTTTGGTGCCGCTCTTCTCCTTGGCCATGAACATGATCGTTAAGTCGGCTGAGGTGGAATGTAGAGGCCCCTTGTCAATATCTGGCACTCGGCAGCCCCCCATAAGAGCGTTTATGGACGACTTCACAGTGATGACAACCTCTGTTCCCGGCTGCAGATGGCTACTCCAGGGGCTAGAGTGGCTCATCTCTTGCTTCAAACCCACCAAGTCCAGGTCTCTGGTCCTGAGGAAAGGCAAGGTGGCCAACCGGTTCCGCTTTGCCTTAGGAGGGACACCAATTCCAACGGTGATGGAAAAACCTGTCAAGAGCCTGGGCAAGGTCTTCAACAGCTCCTTGAGGGACTCAGACGCACTCCTGCAAGCCAAAGCAGATTTGAGATCATGGCTCACAGCAATAGACAAGTCGGGGCTACCAGGGAAATTCAAAACCTGGATTTACCAACACGGGGTCCTGCCAAGACTCCTTTGGCCCCTGCTTGTCTACGAGTTGCCCATGTCTACGGTGGAGATGCTGGAACAAATCATCAGCCAATTTCTCCGCAGGTGGCTTGGACTCCCTCGATCCCTTAGCAGCATTGCTCTGTATGGCCATTCCACCATGCTGCAGCTTCCAATCAGCGGCCTGTCAGAGGAGTTTATGGTCACACGTGCCAGGGAGCTGATGATGTACCAGGACTCCTCTGACACGAAAGTTGCTACAGCAGGAATCCTGGTGAAAACGGGGAGGAAGTGGAAGGCACAGAAAGCCGTTGACAGAGCAGGGGCACGGCTGCAGCATAACATCCTGGTGGGCAATACGGCAGTGGGCTGGGCAGGACTTGCCAGCTTCCCCATACCCCACTACGACAAAGCCAGAGGAAGCGGAGTATGGTTCAGGATGAGATCAGAGCAGAGGTGGAGGAAGATCGGAGGGTCAAGACGGTGGCTATGTACCAACAAGGCGCCTGGACAAGGTGGGAGCATGCCGAACAGTGAAAACTCACCTGGCCAGAGCTCTGGAGACTCGAACCCCTCCACATCAAGTTCCTCATCCAGTCTGTATACAACGTTCTCCCAAGCCCAACCAATCTGCAGCGCTGGGGATTAGCAGCCACTGCGGCATGCCAGCTGCGCAAAAGAGAGCCACCCTTAAACACCCTGTGTAAAAAAGGATGAATCAGGCGAGTGGGAAGTTTCTACATGGCAGGATTATACATGGTTATTAGTTCACCATGTCATGAATTTCTTAAATAAAACTGAAGTGTTTTAATTTTACAGGTTAAACACATAGACTTCATTGTGCCGTGGTAGTGTTTTTTCCTTTGTTTTCAAAAGTAGTTGTCTCTCTACCCAGCCGGCCATCAGCAGGAGGGTCCCCCTACATGAGTCTGGTCCTGCTCAAGGTTTCTTCCTGTTAAAGGGGAGTTTTTTCTTGCCACTGTTGCTTGTCTGGGGTCAGGCCCTGGGATTCTGTAAAGCGCCTAGAAACAATTTTGATTGTAACAGATGCTATATAAATAAAGATTGATTGATTGATTGATTGATTGATTGATTGTCTCATCAAGTTTTTGTTGCAGCATGTCCCTTTTTTTGTGGATTTTTGTATTAACTATGTAACTTCAAGCAGGTTTTCCGTGGGAAACTGGCACCATCTTGCCACACGTATTTACTGATTTTGTTTTAGAGAATAAACTGTTGAAACTGAAAAGTCTGTTTGGGTTTAGAATGCATTAAATGCTAAAGACACCTGTATGGACTCCTTATTCAAAAGGATGTGTCACATGACTCACCACTCTGTTGCCCCCACTCATTGTTAACTGTCAGCTTGACACCAGCTACTGCTTTGGTATGTTAGGCACTTTAGATCAATTTTTACACTGGTGTTCATTAATATTTAACTATCAACTGTTCACTTAGACTGAACTGTGTTACAGTGTTAGCAGTGTTTCATTAGCATGTGTCAAGTTCAGTTCCACTTGTGGGAATTGTATAGGGTATGCATTTCAGGGATCAGCAACCACGCTCCTTTAAATTAAGCTTAAATGTGAGGGGTTTTTTAAAATCATATATATGAGTATATGTTATCCCTGAATAAGTCATCTTGATGAGCTGGTGACTTGAATTGGTGGATATTCACACATCACTTAATTATCTGTTCTCAATAACTTCTTTTCAATCTTCATGGGTCATGCAGCCAAGCATCTCAAAAGTTGTTTTTTTAAAAATCCCAAGGATTTCTTTTTTTTAAAACTGTAAATATCAAACACTGAGGTGGTTTAGAATGGCATTTTTTTAAATTGTTATTTCTGTGGACACAGAAAAGAGCAAGCCTTAAAATAGATTAAACATAGTTTGGATATTTTTTCCATCCAAAAACGCTGGTAAAATATAAAAATGTAATTTCCATGTTGTGTCACCAAAAAGAACAAGTGGCTTAAATATGTCATCGGAAGGTTCATCTGTTGCCCCACTGCATAATCACAATATTTGTTTTTTTAATGCTGATGGTATAAATGATCATTTAATTTACATCCATGCCACTGAGCACCTCCCTTTGTTGTAAGTCATATGAATGTGATATAGACACTTTATATACATTACTTATAGTTAATTAATTACTTACTTAATTACTACACACACACACACACACACAGCTTTATGCACAGTTAATCATATTTATGCTGGAATAAAGTGTCTTAAAAGCTCAACCTTTTTCTAATACATCTTTTTTTGCATTGGGGGAACTTTAAAGACTGCATTTTCATAGCTGCGGTTACAACGCAGAGACGGCAGTCAGTGATTTTTGAGTCTGCATTACATTTACTCTGGTTTGATAAGATATTTGTACAAAATGTTGGGGAAAAAAACAAAAACGGAGACAGGGTATGCTAACTTGAAATGAAAAATAGGTTTTTTTAAAAAATGAACAAATGGGCTCTCTTAACATGATGTAAAGATATTTACATATTTTTGAATTACCAGGCTGAAGTAATAGAAACTGCCCCTTTCTGTATTCTTTTTGTGTGTTCTGTATTCTTTTTGTTCTTTCTGTATTCTTATAGATCATAACTGGCTTGTCTTCATTTTGCAAAATCTAATTTAAATGTTCACATTAACACAAGGTCACAACAAGGTTATTTTTGAATAATTTGTCTTATTCAGCAAGAAGGTAGACGATGTCAAGAGCTTTTTTGTGAAGGACAGATCTGCTCGATCTCTCAATTATTTGTGTGTGTTTGTGTTGTGTCCTCACACACACATTACAACACTGCCAGACTGCCCACAACAACGTGCAAAGAGCTGCACAAACAGCCAGGCGCCAAATGATGGCTTACTTTTGACCTGTTTAGGCACCAAGTATCCCAAGTGTAAGAAGGTACTGAAGAATCAATCCATATCTCAACAAAATGACACAACAGTGGTCTCATCCTGTTCATGACTGTTCATTTTTTTATTAACCATGAGCTTGAGACACACTTGGATCCTTTTTATTTGATTAGTTGCAGTCTTTATGAGAGAAAATAAAAGGTAACATATAAAAGGTTCCTGGGCCTGTTTGTTTGTCCTTTGAAGTTGGAATTATAGTGCAGATGCAGCTATGAAAACTCAATGTACTCAATGTGACTCAATGTACATGTACACAGTGAGACAGCCCAATCCTCCCAACAGCATAATAAGGTATCACACTCTGTGATCACCCACATTTAATGGGGCAGACAGGGGTGTCGAGGAGTTTCTTCCATCTTAATCCATAATGACAGAGCTTCAGCTCAAGCCATAGTTTAATGTGGAGCAAAAGGACTCCACAAGGATAAAAGTTATGATGAATTGACTGATTGATTGTAGTATTTATCGTATTTAGCCACTAGAGAAGAGTACTGTATTGCACAACATGAATATACTAAGTTGGGTGGTGCGATTCTGACCCCTAGTGGCCTTAATGTTGTCACTACCATAAATGAACTACCATAAACTACCATTCTGTCCAATTACCCTTATCCTCAAATAAAAGTGCAATTTATATCTTCGTTGTTTTAGTTTCTCTTGGATCCATTAAAACTGCTTTGTAAAAACAGTTTGTGGAGAGACAAGAAACTCACCATATTAAATAACAGAGATGAGAGTAATAAAGAAATAGTTAGAGCAGCATTTAGAAGAACTAGGTGTAGTGCAACATCATAAATGGCAAACAGATTACGGTACTGTCATTTTGTAACACCGATAATTACACGCAAATAATCTAACCTGGCCAATAGTGCTGCCCCTCCATGCTGAATAAAGGTCCCCAGGATTGTTGCTGGCTCAACCCCCAACTCGCTGCTTTCCCTGGCCTTAACACACTCAGATTTAAAAGGTTTGGTAAATGTCGCATAAATGTACCTCAGAATTCAAACACTCGTTACATCCGAACAATGTCCTCTTTCACTTAACCATAAAAAAGCTGTCAGAATAACCAGCAAGCATGACCTCAGGTGGACCAATAGAGGAAAACTTGCTACTGTATAGTCTTTATAAATGACTGATGTCAGCCTGATGCATGATAACCTGTTAAGATAGAACATGAGGCTGACCAGAAAGAGAAGCAGAGCAGAGCCTCCCCATAGGAGGTTAAGTAAGACCAGCCTGAGCCAGGTCAGACCTAAAAATCCCCTCAACTCTCTGCACTCACACATGTGCACTCACACATTCTGCTGTGATTCTCTAAAAGCATCTCACTTCTCTATTTCCACTCAGCATGCTGTCCTTGTGGATTAGCTGTCCTATCCCCAAAGCAGTGAATTATCCTCATGTGACTAATAACATGGGATATACTGAACTCATGGTGTCTCCAGAAACAAACAATATAATGCTTGATTCCCAGGGTTTTGAAGTGGAAGATTTTTGTTTCTGAATGAACAGTTACCCTAAGACTGTGGTGTATTTTACAGATAATTTTACTTTGACTGTGTGTGATGCACAATATGCATATGTTCAGGAGGAAAGTGAGAGCCCTGTTCGCGTATTCTTGTTTGATTCAAAAATCAGGCCACTTCTGTAATATCATGGGTGGCACAGCTAATCACACGCAAACCATGCCTCTCAGAAACCCCGTGCTGTAATTGGCTGGTTTCTCGAACGGTGGCAGCAGTTCTGCCTCTCTGATTGGTCAGACGCCGCTCAGTGACGAAACGCTTCCTTATTTTGTGCAAATGCTCCAAAAAAGTTGTTTTGAAAAGTGAGGCGAGGCTCCAAAGTTTGAGTTTAGCGCACCAAGCGTCGAAATGTCAGCCAGGGACGGTGCAATCCTACTTCTGGTCTTTATCTATTGCCTCTGTACGACCGCCTACATTAAGTTTCCTACTCTGGACCACATCAAGCCGTCAGTCAGCGATAAGGCGCAGGGAAGAGCCGTGTCGGGGCTTCTGACGCGGCTGCTCGGGGACAGATCAGAGGAGTTCATCGTAACGGTCAACAGGAGCCTTTCCAACGACAGCTTAGATGTATGTGAGCTCAGGTCCACTAAAAACAACAAGATCGTAGCCTCTGGCAGCAGTGGAGTGGCTGTGGCTTCTGGTATTTACAACTACATGAAATATTTCTGCAACTGCCATGTTTCCTGGTCTGGTGACCAATTGGATCTACCCCGACCTCTACCAAAGCTCACCGGCGTCCTGCGAATCAATACTCCGCACAGGTTCGTCTTTCTAACTTGAAATGTAAAAGGGAGTGATGGGTTGTGATTTAGACTGGTAATTGTGAGACTTCCACCTACGGAGGTCATAAGATCGTTTCAAATGGATCGACCCAGTTGTTTAAACAGGCATTTAGTTAGGGATGGGTTTTAAGAAAACCTGTATTTATGCAAAGTGCTATATAAATAAACGTTATTATTATGTAATATAAGATGACTGAGATGAAGGGATGCGTGAATATATACTGTGTATCCATCCCTTATAAATACCTCTGATCAGCTATGATAATTATCTGGGTTATCTGTTTTCCCCAGATATCAGGATATTGAGCTCTCAAGATATTAGACTCTAATATGGTCCACATGTTTAAGTGTCTGTGAGCTACATACTGAAACCTGACCACTTTTATCTTTAAATGTGTGTGATCATTTCTCACACCTATCAAATGGTGTACTGTGAGGTGCTCTCTGCTCTATGTCAACATGAGAGTTTCTGTGTCCCTTTACACACAGTGGGCTACTAACATTTAGTTACTTGCCATGGTGTCACAGTGTAATACTCAAGGTTTATATGTGACACCCATTGCCTTACTGTTAGCAAAATAACAGATTTTAATGAAACTTTGATCAGGAAAAGTTGATAATGAGACAAGGAGGATCTCATAAAATTTTGTTGATGTTCTGAATTCCTGAGCAACTTTGATCATAAAGTAACCTACTACCTACTTATTGGAGTTCCTTACAGACCACAGATAGTAAGTTTGCAAAAACTCCTCAGAGACCACCATGATGAACACCAGGGTCCCCCACACATGTGTGCTAAGACCTCTGCTGTTCATACTGATTACCCATGACTTGTGTCAGCCACAACTCGAAGCACATCATCATGTTCACAGATGACACAACAGTGATGGACAGAGAGGAGGTACATCTACTCATCAACTGGTGTGACATCAATAATCTACAACATAAGGTCCACATAACCAAAGAAGTAACTGTGGACTTCGGGAAGAAACACACCCCATCAGCCATTAAGGGCATTGCTGTGGAGTTTGTGAAAACCACAAAGTTCTTAAGTGTGAATATTACAGATGACCTGACGTGGTCCACCAACACCACCTCCATAATCAAGAAGGCACAGTGACTCCTCCACTTCCATTGGTGGGTGATGAGAGCTGACCGCCCCCTTCTGCCTAACCACCTTTTACAGAGATGGTGAGCAGAGCATCCCTGCCAGCAGCCCCTCAGTCTGCTCCATGACCTCTGCTCTTTTGCTGATCAGAAGGTCCTAGAAACAGTAGCGAGGACAGCAGAGAGCATCACCAGATCAGTCCAGTCATCCATCCAACCAGTGTCTGTCTCGCTACCTCCAGAGAGACACCAATATCATCAATGACCCCCACTCAGCCAGCACAAGGACTAGTCACCCTCCTCCCAAGTGTTACCACAGCATGAGTTCCAGAATTTGGAAAAATCCTTTTTTAAATTATTTAAACCACTATGGCCTTTATGTGCACATTTTTTACATCGGTTTTTATGTTCATGGTGCTATTTCTGCACTTAGCAGAAATAGCATGGTGCATATGTCCACTGTCCTGTTAGTCTATGTTGGATTTATTTGTTTTTGCTGCGTGTTATTTATTTCTTTTCTGCACATCTGAGTATGGTGAAATGAAATGTCCATCCTCTGTGTAATTACTGCACTAAGTACATGGTATGATTGACAATAAAGTTCACTTTGACCGTGACTTGGACTACATTATGTAACCTTGTCTTACTACCAGTATATACTGTACTACAGGTCTAAGTCACTATACGTGGGGAAATTACCTGTTGGGTGGAGGTTTGCGCTCTCCGAATGCTTTTTTTCCTTGTTCCATTAGTTATTTTGCATCCTCCTCCACATACAGAGGTCACATTAAAAAAACAATGTTGCAATTGTGTCCATTACTGTATTAACTGTATTGTCCACATGAAGGTACTTGAAGAAACAAATGTATAATCATAACGTATAGATGGCTTTATTCATGATCCAGGCTAGAGAAAAAAAGGGGAAAGTGATGTGCACTTAACAGTCTTTCGAGCCGGATTATTAAGTGCGGAGCATTAACCAGTGCAGATATGTGCAGAGGGAAGAAGCAAAGAAAGCAAAATGCAAGTTTTTGAGTTCAAAAGTGACTTTCAAGAAGCAAAATATGTAAATATTGTCTGGATTCTTGATTCCAATGTGACACGTGCCTTACTGTTTCATATGTGCAGCTACATTAATTAGAATGCTTATACCAAAAGACCTCATTAGTATTCCGTGTGGTACAGAGAAGGGTGGCAATGGGAAGGAAAAAAACATCATGAGGTGACAGTCTGCAAACTGGAGTCTGTGATTGATGTGGTAAAAGAAACTGGTTAGTAGACATGTCAGATCTTTGTAGATACATTTAAACAAAAGGACAAATGAAGCATGAGTCTGATTCTGATTTTGACTTGTGGAAAATTTGCTTGTCTCAGTATGTTTAGAGATTTTACCCTGTCTTCCAAAGATGTGTAGTGTAAGCAGTGAAGACCGGGGGCGTGCAAATACCTGATGAAAGCCTGACAAATCAGCTTTCATTATTTGCTTTCCTAAATAATTGAATGTTTTCAGATCCTCACATTTTATGTTGCAGCTTTGACTGCATTGACAAATACAGTCTTCACACCCTTTAATTGGCACATAGCTGATTTAACAGCATTGTGCTCATTCCATTTGGGTATATTTTGCCCATCAAGCTCTAACAGGTTGGATAGGGACTGTTTTTTAGGTTCAGAGATGTTCAACTGGGTTCTAGCCAGGACCATTTTAGGACATTCAGAGTTGTCCCTAAGCCAGTCCTGGGTGGACTTGGCTGTATCGTTTTGTAAAGGCCAAAATTTACCTCCCTGACTCAGGAAAATTGATTGCATAAGACGCTATATAAATAAAGATTGGTTGATTGGTTGATTGGTTGATTGATTGATTTAAAAAATAACATTGCAACACGATCCTAGTCCTGCTCTAGATTTTTTCGTGTTCTGTGTCAATGTTGTAGGCATCTCAGGCTCCTTGTTTCTGTAAAGCACAAAGGACAATCTTGATTGTATTAGACTTGAACTGAACCGAAGCGAACATCATGTCGTGCGCTGGCAATACTGTAATGGAATCAATTTCTTTATGAAGCAGTGGGATGCGCACAGCTGCATCATGACCAAAATGCAACGTCTTATTGCATTCTTATTTAGTGCTTTATAAAGACACAGGCGTCAATGTCATTTTACAATGAGGCATCTGCTGCTTTCACATTTGACCAGGGAAGGATTATCTTCAGTATAAATGACAAGTTACTATTGGTGCATGATTGAATCCTAAAGCATGAAAGACTCCACTCAACTCTGCACACCACAGCAAAATGCACGGGTGCATGAAAAATGGAGGGTTGTCACACATTATTTTTCATTGTTTCCTGTGGGCACTATAGACACTTGTACCATGACTGGGCACTTCTTTTCAACTATTTGTTATGCATTAGACTTGCATCAGTTCACTCTAGTTATGTCATGTACCCAGTAGGGAAAAAAGACATAGCAAGATTGGCACACTTTAGTTTTCCCATAACTATCAAGTGGTGAAACATAATAGCATGCCATAGGAAGGTGCATATGCCTGTTTGCTTGTTTCCACTTGTGTTTTAGAACAGCATTTGAATAGTTTTTGCTCCTATTAGGTAAAGGTTTTGAATTGGATCTTCAGTGGAGTGGTGTTTCCCCAAGCATGATCTACTTTAACATTCTGCATAAGTCACTGGAGCATCTAGTGATTATTTGCAGAATCTTTTAGGACAATGTACAGCAGATGTTTGGCATCTGTCCCATCACAAAAAAAATGCCTCCTTAATGTGATAAATGTAAGTGATAGTAAGATGCAATGTTTTTGTGTAAGAGAGATGGCTTCTCACACATCCACAAGAAGAAGAACCTCTTTAAGGAAGTGAGCAATTATATGTGTAAAGTTTTAGCTGATTGAATGTTTGATTAAGTCCGAGCTTCTTAAGTAGTCGTGAACATGTGTTACAAACTTTGGAGTCGTCTTTGCCTGAGAATAAAAAGGAATCTTTCAAAGAATTCTTGTTATTTTGTCATGAGAATGACTTGCATTTGATGTTGCATGAGTTGATGTTTTTTCACCTTAAAAAAATAATTATTAAATGATGTACAGATGTGGAATCTGAACCCCCTTAAATATGTTTCTCACTGTTCCTGTGACTGTCCTGAAAAATAAGCAATTTATTTTTTAAATTCAATTTTTAACAAAACAAATTTCTCAAAAAAATTACAAAAATATTAACTTTGGTGTATAGAGATTATTTCTAGACATTAACTTTACCACATTTTAGAAAAAAGGAATGTATATTTTTTAATAGATGTAATATAATAACCTTCACAATAACAGTGAGATCAAAAGATGGATTCACATCATAGTTAACTTTTTAAAAGAAAAATATATAGATTACTTTTACCACATCTTAGTACTTTTTAAGTCACTGAACCACAAAATAGCTAAACTGGAAAAGGTTACAGACAAAAGAGTTGAATATTAAATTGTCATTTTTCTCAATGGTTTGTTGATGTGTCTGTGTTCAGATTCCGCTATTACCAGAACGTCTGCACTTTTAGCTATTCATCTGTGTGGTGGAACTGGCCCAGATGGGAGAGGGAGATTGACTGGATGGCGCTCAATGGAATAAATCTACCTCTGGCTTTTACTGGCCAAGAAGCCCTGTGGCAAGAGGTACACTGGAAACATGTAAAAGGTGTCCTAAAGATTTATGATATATTAAATGTGTTGGTAGATTTGAAGGGATGGGAAGATGTTAAGCCCCTGATTCTTCTCAAATATATCTGAATGGCTTTTCAAACATGTCTCATATCTTGATTTGGAAAAATGATTTATCATTTTGCTGTGCCCTTGTAGGTATACCGAGCTATGGGACTGAACCAATCGGAGATTGAGGAGTTCTTTTCTGGCCCGGCATTCCTTGCCTGGAATCGTATGGGGAACATGTTCAAGTTTGGGGGACCTTTGCCTCAGTCCTGGCATGTGAATCAACTATACCTCCAAGTACTGAAATCTCAAGCTTGTCAGCACATTAAAACAACTGCTCGTAAAATCAGAACATGTCTGACTTTGGCGCCCCCCAGTGGTCATGTTGCGCGAAGATGACTGAACCCCTTCTTTAACGCTAACATTTAGAAGCTAACAGTTAGAAACTTTTTTTTAAAATTGTTAATCAAAACAATATTGACTATTGCAATAGCAATTTTTTTTTAAATGCAAATAATTCGACTATTGCATAAAAGCAATGTTTAACTATAAATGCTGCACTGAAGTTGGGTTTTGTAAATTATGTAATTATTTAACTATGATGACTATTTATTAATTGTGTAACCTTACACTTTCCTCTTTTTCAGTTTAAAATCTTAGCGCAAATGAGGTCCTTTGGCATGATTCCTGTGCTGCCAGCCTTCTCTGGGAACATCCCCAAAGGAATCCTGAGGTAACACATTGGACATAACCCAGTGGGTTTTTAAAGCTAATGTTTGCAGTTAAAAGTCGATCTCTTTTGCCGATGTTTAGCTCTATTTGTTGCGACAGACTCCCTGGAACGTTATTGCGCAATTCAGCATCCTTCTTATAATTGTTAAAAATAAATATATTTATTGGTGTAGGACTTTTCTAAAACAATGTTTATAATCTGTTTCACAGAAAAGTACAAAAGACAATAAAAATGTCTTGCATCTTCTTAACTGCTGTTGGGAACTTTGCTGAGAAGTGGAGGGTTCTCGGTTGAAGTCCCAGAGCAGACAAAACATGGAGGGTTTTCTAATAGGGGAAGGTGTCAGAACACCTTCAGAGCACTACCGAGGTACCCTTGAGCAAGGCACCAAACCCATAAAGCCTCACATCCAGGGGTGCACCCTCTCCATGACAAAAATGTACCAAACCATTTTATAGAGCCAAATAATGCCAAACAACCAAAATAACAAGTTCATGTGGTACCATGATGCTAATGCACTGATGCACAATTGATACAGTTTCAAAATGATGGATCTAGTGATGATAGTGCTGCAGTCTCCTTCGAATAGATTCTCTACTTACTTCGTATCCAGAATTTGTTGGATTTCTTTATTTCAGGTTATTTCCAGAAGCCAGAGTGACCAGACTTGAGCCTTGGTCTAAGTTTAACTGCAGCTTCTCATGCTCGTACATCTTGGACCCCCGTGACCCACTTTTCTCTAGGATTGGATCACTGTATTTGAGTCAGGTAGTGAAGCAGTTTGGTACCAACCACATTTACAACACAGACACTTTCAATGAGATGACTCCCCCATCCTCTGAGCCCACCTACCTGTCAGCAGTCAGTCGCGCTGTCTTTGCCTCAATGACTGCTGGTGAGTGAGAACTAACTTTTTTATTTTATTTCTAGGAAATGTCAACTTTTGAATACTAATTCAAGTGCCTTTTCTCCCCAGTTGATCCTCAGGCAGTTTGGCTGATGCAAGGATGGCTCTTCTTGAGCGATGCATTATTCTGGAAACCAGCTCAGATTCAGGCACTACTGAACGGAGTGCCTGTTGGAAGAATGATTGTGCTGGATCTGTTTGCAGAGACAGAGCCAGTATTCTCCTACACTGAGTCTTTCTACGGGCAGCCCTTCATCTGGTGCATGCTACATAACTTTGGGGGCAATGGTGGATTCTTTGGCACCGTGGAAAGCATCAATACAGGGCCCTTCAAAGCCTTACACTTCCCAAACTCCAGTCTGGTAGGTATAGGCATGACTCCTGAAGGCATTGAGCAGAATCCTGTGGTGTACGAGCTCATGAGTGAACTAGCTTGGCGCAAGGAGCCAGTCAACCTGCTCAAGTGGGTGTCTCTGTATGTAACCCGAAGATATGGCAGCATGCATGAAAGTGTGTCTGCTGCCTGGAAGATCTTGTTTGCTAGCGTGTACAACTGCACACTGCCACATTACCGAAATCATAACCACAGTCCACTGGTGCGTCGGCCCTCTTTTCACATGAATTCTGAGCTTTGGTATGACCCAGCTGACTTGTACCGAGCCTGGAAACTGATTATCGAAGCAGCCCCGTCTTTTATGTCAAAGGAGACATTCCAATACGACCTTGTGGATGTAACTCGGCAGGTGATGCAAGTCCTGACGACATCGTACTACCAGGATATTGTTGATGCATTCCAAAAACACAAAATGCAAGAGTTGCTAACAGCAGGTGGGGTTCTCCTCTATGACCTTTTGCCCGAACTCAATCGGTTGCTGAGTAGCAATCACAATTTCCTGTTGGGAACCTGGTTAGGGCAAGCTCGATCCTTAGCGCTTGACGAGAGAGAGGCAAAACTCTATGACATAAATGCCAGAAATCAACTGACTCTATGGGGTCCTTCAGGTGAGATACTGGATTATGCCAACAAACAGTGGGGAGGCCTTATGCAGGACTACTATGCCCAGCGTTGGGGTCTTTTCATTCACACCCTGGTAGAGTGTCTGGACAGTGGACAGCCATTCAAGCAGGACAACTTCAATAAGGTGGTTTTCCAGGTAGAAAAGGGATTTATTTATAATAGACGACAATACCCAACAAAGCCTCAAGGAGACACTTTTGAAATTGCACACAGGATCTTCCTCAAATATTACCCAGAGACTTTGAAAAGAGTCTAAAAAGCAGAGACTACATTTAGAAAATAATATAAAAGAACAATCTGTCCAGTCACAGCAAGAAGAATGTCATTCGTCACTTCCCTTTTTCTGTCCATCCAAAAACATTTTCCTCTAGAAAGTGTGTCATAAACATCCAGGAACTCTTTTCAACATGTACAAATTAGTCATGCGTAGCGTTCATTGTTTCAGGTTTTACAAGATAATGATTAATTTCTAGAAAAGGTAATAAATGTTACCCTCTCCTCCCCTCATTGACTCATTTCTTCCAGAATTTTACATTTCAAATAGTAGCCATTCCAAACATTTCAGACCAGATGAATTCACTATGAAACAACTAATTAATTTTAAGTGGTCAATGGTGGGGAAATAATTAATAACATAATCTAAACCTGAGATTTCCACAGCACATAATAGCACCTTGTGGGGAGCTGATAATGAATAATACATTTCTACCGCCAGTGCCATTGTACATAGCCATTCCACTCCAGCAGTCAGCTGGGCCCTCAATCTACAAAGAACACGGAGCATCATATTAAACACAAGTTCTGTAAACACTCTTACAGGCCCCCAATGATCATGGACCAAAACAGTTTTGGTGAACAGTCCAGCTACCCTATCCTTTCATCTTTCTATACCTTACTGTTGTGTCCTCTCCTGCTAAAGGTTCCTCTGTCTTTTTTTTAAGTTTTTTGTTCCATTTTTGATGTTTTTAAATGATGCTGTATGAATACAATCAAATTTTATCAAAATAGTTTCATATAAAGGCCTAACTACTGTTTAGCTGTAACAGTCATGGTTTGGAATTACTTGTATGATGTATATCATATTGTTTGTACTTTGTGCTTCACTTTTTTTGTACTTTTTTTTCCTTCTGTATCTGTAAAACCAGAGGATAAAAACCAGTTAGTCAAACTTCAGCCTCCTCTTAGAGACAGGCCTAATTGCCTGTAATTTCCCTCTAAACTCAATCAAGAATTGGTTTTGTGGTCCAAAATACCTTGTAAATAGATTAGCTGTCCACATAATTACTCTGGATATTATTTATTTGGTCTGTAGGTCGGCTGTAAGGAACCATGCAGTAAATTGTTGAGGATTTGTCCTTCAACTTGCACATCTCTGGGAATGCTTCATTTTCATATGCAGTGCCAAAATAAGAGTACCGGTACATATTATTTAGAATGAATGGCAGTGCATTTGTTATTTGAGGTGGGACAGCTGTATTTCCAATAGCAGCATCTAGACAGGAATTAGCAAGACACTATGTATTCCTCACATCGACTACTCTTAACTGGCTGCTCATAAACTTGAGAAAAGATCAATAGGAATAAATTACTTGTCGGGCTCAGTCTGTAGCGAGCTGGGCTGTGGGTTCTCTGTCCAAGTCCTGGATGCGTTGTTGAGAGGTGTCCTGGTAGCAGGAAAGGTACCAGGACACCTTCAGAGTACCGAGGTACCGTACCCTTGAGAAAGGTATCAAACCCCCAAATGCTGACTGGGCCCTGAGCTGGTGACTCATCCAGGAGTGGACCCTGCCTTCGCCCTTATGCAGCTGGGATAGGCTCCAGCACCCTCCCTGCACCCTATAAATTAAATACCAAATAAGAAAAAAAATTCCATCCACCTACATGGCCCTTCATGACAGACTGGTCTTCTTTTACAATACTGTTTAATTGCAGTTCCCAAAATCTCCAGATGTCGATTGGGCGTTTAAGTGTTTACCCATCAAACACTCCTGCTGGGGTACCATGCTTAAGATATTCTCATTTCATAATGCTTATGAGCAGTAATTTCCATAGTAAGTCATTACAATCTGAATTTAAGGAACAACTCAATAATGTTATCATCACTTAAAGAACAAGCGCTTGAGTCAACTTTCAGTTAAGATTGTTGTATAATTATAAAAGTGATTACATTTGTCCTAAGGCTGGGACCTGGAGTTAAAGTATTAAGAAAAAGCAACAATTCCAACAGACAGATTGATTAAAATATTTATTGCTGAAAAAAATAGCAGGTATAATCAGGTCTGGGTGTCACTTTACTTATCTACACATATTTAATCAATTCTGCTTTATTTACAAATCAAATCTAGGATATCAAACTTCAAAGTGTCACACTTTACAAAAAGATCAGTCAGTTGCAGATTTAACTCTACGTGATACATATAAATTCACCAGGTGGAGCCGCTGAACAGAGCTTAGTTCATCGTTTCAGCTATGACTATTTGATCCAGCTCAGAGTCAACATTAAATCATGGATTGAATCATGAACACACTTTAGCAGCTAGAGAGAATAGATGAAAAAAAAAAACCATATCTCTCAGCCAATTAATCAGTTGAGGGAAATCTTGAAGAGTAATTGGGTACAAATGCAAATATACAGCTTAAGGAACATTTCTTGTAATAGTGTGTGGCTTTTTCTTTCCTTCACATTATGGATGTGACAACTGATGAAATGAGATGTTTCCCTTGTGATATTCTGAACATGCAGCATGGGCTCTAACTGAAACGTGCTGATGATCGGGTGTCTTCTTAAAGATGAAAGCTAGTTTCGGCACATTTTAGTCATTTTACTGCAGTCCATATTCAAAGCATCCCAAAGTTCACATTTGAAACTGCATTCATGGTAAAATAAATATCTGTATTTAAAACAACTGCAAATGCCCTGAAATGTGTTACTTGCACACAAGCCATTGTGGACATGTCAAAAGAGCACAGAGCACCACATCTCCTCCTCCCATTTATTACTGCATAGATTTGATAGGCTACAAATGACATAACTGTCACATGATGGCAGGATCTAGGTTTCTTAATGGCCTTATTATTTTTTTAATTAAGCATTTTCCAACACTATAATCAGAATCAGAGTACTTTATTGATCCCTTTAGGGGGTGTCCATTAGGGAAATTAGCATATATATTCCAACAATAAAGAACAATGTGGATACAGTGTTTAGTACTTAAAGTATTCTTCCCATTGCCCCATTTTACTGCTTTTTACAGTGTACCTTTGCAGTCGTTTGTTGACTGAGATGATTAAGAAACTTAAATTCCAGTTGTAAAAATGTAACTGAGCCTTTCCAGTAAGATCTTTTAATTTTAAGTGTACATGCTTTGAACATGACTGCCAGTAAGATTTGCAAAATAATGGTAGTGGGGGGGGGGAGTGTTCAGTGTGTTAATGAATGATGATGGGTCGATAAAGACACTACATCTATGATGCAGCAAATATTTTACCAGAGCTTTAGGGTCAAGTCCAGGACATTGACCGTGGACCACTGAGACAACCAGTCAAAGGAGGCGGAGAAGCGCGTCACTTCCAGTATTTGGACTTTAATATTTATTTCATGGCTGCATATGATCCAGCTGACCTACTTTAAGCTCAATTCAAATTTTGAAATAATGTGCAAATAAGAAAAGCGAATAGAGAACGCGTTACATTTTATACCTGATAACTCATCATACAATCCTGTAAAAGTGATAAATCTGACAGTCCAGGATGTATGTCATATTTATACATACTTTCTTACTGTAGTCCAATTAGTGCACAAATAAAAAAAACTAAGGTAAATTAAATGTTGCATCATTATTTTCCATACTGTTAGAATCACATTGTATTAACAAGGCCCTGTGTAGAAATGCATGATATGATACAATAATTCAGAAATGCCCAAAGCTGCCAAAATGATCAGTAATCAACATTGAAAAATTGCCAAAGAAGTCCTCTTTTTTACTGTAAACATTTGAATAACTAAACAATCATGTCTACCATGTCGAACTAATAATAAAATTAATTAAAAAGCCTCAATAAAGTGAGTAAATCCATGTTTCTTGTATGGCTCAAATTTAAAGTATTTACCAGTGAGAAGAAAAAACTCACATTGTTTAACATGACTGAGTATATGTAGAGAGGCCTATGCATATATTTATGAATGTATAAATCAACCCAAAGAGGGTTTATGGAGTGCTGGATAGAAACCAGCTGCTTCACTGCACCAGTTACCAAACATGTCTTTAATTTTTAAATAAGGTGCCTGACATAAAAACGTTTTAATTACTGTATGCAGAATAATATATTGATTCATTTCAGAATTCCAGGAGATTCTTTTTACGTGACAAAACCATTCAGGATTTTAAAACACTGACTGAATTTTGAGAAGAGTAAAATGTGATGACTGAAACAAAACATTTGGTTCCCCCAAGACTATTTCTTTGAAGGGACTGAAGAATCAGTCTGATGTCAGGGGCAAAAAGTCAGAATTCTGGTACTATATTTGAAAATTTGATAAAAAATAAAGGTCAGAACCATTTTAAAATAAAAGTTACAATTAGAGATAAAGGTAAGACCACTTGATAAAACTGAAGCTCTAAAGAAATAATGGCAACACAACACCATTACTGACTACCAAATCAAACTATCATATTAATGCGGAAAATAAAAAAAAATCATTGGAGATGAAAAGACTTCTTAATATATTCAAACAGGAATGCTCTTTTTGTGGTAGCAACAGAGGATTCTTTAGCCTTCCATATGCTTAAATGCCTGCTGGAAATCACTGGTTTCAATAGAAAACATTTAAACTTTAAAATTTAACAAATCTTGCATTGAAACTATTCATCTAGTGCATACAGAAAATCCACAGTAGTATACATGCTGGAAACAATTCCCACATTTCCTTTGAGCATTACATGTACCTATGCGAAAACACATTGCTCAAAACAAATGAGTTATTAAAATATATGCCGCCAAAAACAAACACAGAACCTTTTTCATTCGGCCTCTCTTATTCTGTTATGCTAAATGCATTAGCCCTCAAATACCTTTCCAAAATTAAAATACATTACCTGAGTTGCATTCCTGTACCCATACACTTTATGATCAATTGGACACTTAACAAATTTTATTCTGTTAAATCCAAAAGCTGCCTTTCATTCAATTGGTGTCGTTTATTTATGTGGCTGCCAACAAAAATGGCTTATTTCTCAGCACTGCTTTGGCCAGTTCACCACGCTGGACCAGCTTTAACCACAGTCACATATTAAAATGTAGAAGTTGTTTGTTTTTTTTCTTTAAAAGTCACATTTAAAAAAATAAGTTTGCATTTTGTGGCAGTTTTTCAATATTTTTTGTTAAAGAATCTCTAAATTCAACATTTTACTTTTTTTTTTTTCTTTCACAAAATAAAAAAAAACTGACTACTAATTAACAAACAAAAAACTACCAGTATTTTCAGTGGCTATTATGATAAAAAAAAGCAAGAATAACAAAGTGATTGATTGCAATTCAAAGTAACTTCAGGGGGGGTCACATGAGTAGTGTCAGAATGCCTTCTTGGGTTGATTAGAGCATCTTGTGCTGCTTTTCACAGACAAAAAAAAAATGGGTTAGCCTCAGCTCCCTCACCACACACGCACACCTGATAGATCATCACGATGATGTGAGATGACAACTTAATATTCACACCTTTGATTCTTCTTAACCCTCTGATAGTTTCCTTTTATTGAGGAAAAGATGGACTGCTAAGGGGAATATGACGAGGACTACTAATACAGGGTGGAGCTGGAGGTCTAGGAAGTGTTGCACAAGATCTGCTCCAACACTGACAGCAGGTGTTTAAGGCCGTAGATGTAGCCGTGATCATGACTGTCACTTGGGAACACATGGGCAAAGTCAATCATCCTGACATCGACCCCAGGTTCTGCACTCTGTCCTTCAATTGGGTCACCTACTAATCTCAACTTGTCCTCCTCCCTCTCCTTGTTATTTCTTTCTGCTTGTGATATGTTCCGATTTCCATTCGGAAGTTGTTGTGACTCACCTTTCCTCGTGCAGGTTTTGCCCTCGTACGACACCGAGTGGTGGTCTCCAGAAACCGAGCTTACTGTTACTTCAACACCGTGAATGCCTCCTCTGGTACCGTGGATATCAGCTTTAGGACAGTGGTTGAGGTCATCTTTTAAATGGTGGTTGTAAATGCTGCCCTGGCTGTAGTCCCAGGGTGTGGACATTTGAACACAGCTGTTATTGTTACACTCTTCCATATTCTCTTCCTGCCTCACGCTCTCTTGTGTAAGTATGCCCTCTCCATCTCTACTGCCGTCTTGGACCACTGACAACATTGCAAGTTTCCCTTCAGTTGGGGTGAAAAAGGGGGATGAGGAAGAAACAGATGGCAGGCCCTCATAGACAAAGAGCAGGGAGCTAGCATAGAAGGTCAGCTGTTGTTGTGATTCAAACCACTGAAGGATTTGCTGCACTCTGCTGATGCTGGCGGACACTGCATCCTTCCTTAGAGTCACACCATTGTAAAAGAATTTGGCCAGGCCTGGAGAGAAGAGAAGGATCCATTTTTAGAGGGCACGTATAAAACTTGACATATGCCAAAATTACTAAGGTTTTTTTATGCAGTTCTGTTCTCAATTTCACCTGCATTAGATGTTATCTGATTAAATCCACAATAGTTGCATCACAAGCAGTCGCACGTACCATCTTTAATGGTGTCCTTAACCAGTCCTCTCCCATAGTGCTGATCATAGATGTCAAATGTGTCACTACACACCTTGTATACCTGAAATACAAGAAAGCATGTCATTTTAAGGACATTTGCTCTGTTTGGGTTGGTTCTTGTTCCTGAACCGCATTAAGTGAAGGTGAAATGTGAGCAATGATCCGTGGGCAATCATATCCTCTGCGCTTTTATGGCAGCAACACTGCAGCAAAATTTTTATATTGGTTTTTATGCCCTAACATTCTGTTATATATTTTGTTTCATCTCACCAAATAAGTTATAGTAATGATGTGGAAATATGATTAGCATCTGGATGTAAACTCTACATTTCCATAAAAGCCTCTCTCATTTGTGGAACAGCATTTGACAATGAAAATGTTTGAATTTATATATTTATTTATATTGCAAATTATAATTTTTATTTCTTTGATTTATTTTGAATTGTTCAAATAAGCAAAAGACTGAGCCTGCCATTGTAGACTTTTCTTGCTGTGTTGTCACATTAAGCCCATATTATTATTATTTTACAACAGGATTTGTAAATTATTTTCTTGCAAGGCTCCACAGTTTTATTTTGTTTTTTTTATCTGAGGTCTTGGTGGATTTTGATAGATTGTGATGTCACGAGTACCTCAGCCAGGCAGATGTAGAGCAGAATCAAACTAATAATGTGGCTTTAGATGACAAGATTGATTAATTAAATAAATGTCACAGTTATTTTCATGATGAAAGGAGGACAACTCTACTAGGTCTCAGAGCAACCCTCCAGAATACATTAATTGTACAGAACTAAAATTAATCATCTCGTAATCTGTCCTGTCAATCTGTCTACATCCCCTCCTTCTGCAAACAGGAAGTCAGGGAAAATAGCAAAAGATTAGTACTAATTTTTCCCCTTCTTATCTAAACAAATTGACATTACTGCCAGGCTGAGCTCAGATCTGTTTGTGAACAGCAAACTGTCACCTTTGCAACACAAAAATGGTGGGCTTTGTCTAACAGTTGGACATGTAATACAAACAACTTTATCTACCGGTATATGTCCAAAGAGCTGGACATCACAGACTAAACTGATGAAAAGATTCTAACAGAATTGAGCTCTATTTTTGACAAATGGCTTGGAAATATTCAATTTCCCAAAAATCTTGCACTTTTGATTTTGTGTCTGCCTTTATCAGAGTGTTTAACCATTTACTCTTACATTAGAGATTGTATTCATCCTGCTGTTAACACTAGGGTGTCTTATAAGGCTAGATATGATGTTCCTACTCAAAGGGACACTTCACACTAAAACGACATTTCACTCACATAATTACATCAGAAAATTGACGGAATTATTTTGTTGACTGTCGTCAATCCTCAAACTGTCAGCCCATCTGAAAAGATAACAAGCTACTGCTGTCCACACCCTGTCCCATAGAATCACATGATTCTTGGAGCTCAAGCCAACAATCACACAGTTGATTTGTGACTGTTTACAATGGGTGAAGACATGCTGTCACTTTACACAGACCTCTGGCTTAGTTCAACAGATCTAACAAGGACACTGCTGTTACTGTACACAAAGCCTTCCAGGTAAATATATAACTTACACACAATGGGGCCTTTGACATGTTTAAAGCTTACAATTATTAGAGTATAGGTAAGGATAAAAAAAAAATTCGAATCAGAATGAGGGTTTTAATTGAATGAGAAACAACAAAGTACTGAAAATAATAAATCATATGTTAGAAAGGTTTGACTTGAACGTTGCTCCTATACTTTAATATATGTGTTTAAAGCTTTTTATGCATACCATTCCCCTTTGCAAGCTTTTGAAATATTATCAAAACCAGAATCTGTCTCACTGTTTACTTTCTTCTTGCATCAGAGAGGAAAGGCCAAACCCTTAAACATTCTGATGATGATACAGCCAAGCAATGGAAACTGATCAAAGCGATAAAGGTGTCACAATTATAGATAACTTGTTCTATTTCTTTCCCATCATTTGCTACTTCCACCTACAATCCGAGCTTTAAGAAAATCCCAGATAAAAGTTATCCGCACTTATTGTACCATAATTAATGCCTTTAATATTTACAGGCTAAATAGTGAACAATTTCTGTTTGTTTATTAAACCAGGTTTAAAGTGTAACTAACAAAAACACCTAGTTGAGACCGCAACTCTTTCAGCTCAAGCTAAATTTAAAAGGTAAAATAAATCTACATACAGTTCTATTCAAAATACTTGCTGCTCGAAATCCTTGTAATAGTTTTCAAACAAATGCACTGAGAACACCTGTTAATACTACTGCCGCTCATTTACTGTATAAACTCGACATGCTTGAAGATTTTGTTTTCCTGTGAATCCCTACATAAATATATAGCTGTAAATATATTGTTTCTGAGACCTGTCAGTCATCTGATGGCCCCATCTGATGCAAACAGTTATTCTAACCAGGTTTATAGAATTCCTCTGCATTTCTTGAGTTCGCTTCAAACGCAATATTTTTTGTCATCTAACGAGTTTACTATTGGACTCATTTCTCAGAATTGGGCAAGCACCCAATGTTAATCTTGTTGGTCTGAAACCAAGATATCATCCTGTTGATTGGTGTTTCCTCCTATGCATAAGGCAACATGCTCACTTCAAGTATTCAAAGTCATCCACGTTGCCTGATATATGTTTCCCGGTATAGTGTGAGGAGTCAAAATAACATGACTTTACGTAGGAATAGTCTAATTCTTACTGTTGCCACAGTGTAATTTAGCCCTTGTTTGATTTACCTGAAACCAATAACCAAGTCTTTGTCACTTTGACTATTTGGAAATTCACCGAACGGTAGTTTTTGTCTTTTTCCAGCTAACTGCACTATAAGCAGCATGTGCAACATTTCCTGCCATTGTCGTAAATAAGCACCACCTTTGCGCCACCTCTATATTCCCCTGAATGATCTACATAATGCCATTTTGTTCATGACTGGTCTAGTTATGTTCTCTGACTCTAGTTCTAGTCGTAAATTATTTGCCATGCAAAATTATAATTTCTACCAAAGTCAGTGATAGATATTTGGATTGCTATAATTTCACAAAGATCAGTGATAAGCGTGATGCAAAGCACACAAAGAAGGATAAGCTCTGACCACATCTTCCCAATGGCACAACGGCCCGAAACTCACCCTCATGCCGAGTACAAGAAACCCAATCTCCTCCATCAGGGGGTACTTTCTTATCTGCTGTTCCCGTTTTTCCTGCGAGGCATATGGATCGTAGCTCCGCTGGCCAAGCTTCACGTCCATGATGCATGGTTTAACAAAGTGTCGGGTCACATCCTCCAACTTCAGGTACAAGTCTAACACAGTAGTCACAATATTAGCTTATTACCAGCGAGGCTTCTGAGTAAATGTTTCTGATATGAGAAACTTAATCAATTTGCTTCAGGGTACAGTCTCTTACTCTGAGGGATATCAGGAGAAGACCATGTGCCATAATACTTGGGCAAATGGTTCTGGAGGTCCAATAGACATGGATTAGAGCAGTCCTCTGCATAAACCTAGAACAAAAACCCACAATCACAGCAACAAATCAAAAAAGATGTAGATTGTTTGACACAGTTTGACAATGTTTCATTTATTTCATCTTTCAATTTAATTAACAGTCCATCTTGATTACTGAATCACATTGTACCATGACTCCTTTCTTTACATATGAAACTTGCTGAGGCTGGCAGTGTCACTAAACTCTAAAACAAATGCTGACAGTATGAAATAGCAGACACTTGTGTCAATCCCACAAGACAATGCGTATGCTGTGATATCAGCACGGCTGGATAAACAGGACATTGAACTGGTAAATAGGCCTGAGTCAGGGTTTAATGATCAGGATGGGGATGACAGTTTTGCAGTGCCAGAATCAACAAGCTTAATCTAATTACTTAAAATATAGTGTCTTAGCAGAACAGTTGTAAAATTTGAAACCTGACTGACATTTCAACTGTGATTTCCAGATTGTGATAATAACAAGTGTATTTAATACATATGTTATGAGTTTCTGTCCCCTTCTATGGATTAGAAAGACTAAATGAATAAATATTTATTCTTATTAAAGGGATAAAGTGTTGAATATATTTAAAAAGTATATTTTGGTATTCTGAAGTCATACTTAATTGTGGTGAAAGAAGCAGGACAAAACGGTCAATGTTCATGCTGCGATATTGTGACAATAGTTTGCCCAAATTGCACAACACATGCAGCAGTGCATAGTTGTCATTCCACACATGGTGACCTCATAACATTGTGATCAACATGCCTAACACATGATGCTCTTTGTGTCATGGACGGCTTTTCTGTTTTTTCAGATTTTTCAGTTTTTGTAATATAGGCATATATTTTAGACTTGCTCTTATACACAAGACTTTTGGACATTTCTTTCAGTAACTTCAGGGCTTTTTGAATATTGTGATACTATTACAAATTCTACATGTTTTTAATTAAAATGTGACACTTTGCTTGATTTAATAAAAAATAAAAATCTCAAGGGCTGAAAAACAAAGATTATCATTCTCTTTCAACTATGACAGAGTAATTGTAGACTAACCTCACTCCGATCTGTGATTCAATTATTTTTTATATAGGACTATGAATTCCCATCCATTTATAACTGTTTTTTAATTAAATGAAGCAATTGACTAATAACTAATGTATACGAAAAGTATCTTCTTTTAAATATTTCTTTGATAACAACAGATACAGTTTTCATAGCTTTTGAATTAGATCACAATTAGGGAAATAGATAACAATTACTCATCAACATTGTTATTTCAATTGACTTCAGCCATTTTGCCATGACAGAGCAGACAAACCAGCCGCTGCCAAACTATTTTTTAGACCAACAATAGCTAAAAAAAAGCACACTGGGGAAGCTGCTAGTATGAGTCAATATTAATATACCACATAAATATTGCTAAGGCAACATGTGGCCAATGTTTAACCTGAAAGTAAAGTTAAAACAAGACGAGAACAGTAGAAATCTGCAAACTACCTCTAAAAAAGCAAACAACAAAGAACATACTAAAAATGTGAAAAAATTCCTCCGAAAATACAAATGCATGGATAATGGCTCCAAACATCCAATATACTTCATAGTGGCAGCTCCATACATTACCAGAGATTTTAAAAGTACAATGAGTGACTAAGCCTGTAGCTATCACCATCACAGAAATGGAAGTTTCTGTTCCACCTCATTGATTCAGCATTGCATGTTTACAGCTCCACTCATCTGAAGTAGGAGTTAGTGCAAAGATGTTTTCATTGTTTGTTCGTCGTCTTCTTTGGCTTCTTAACCACTTTATCACTTTTGGGATCATGGGAAGGGTACACAAAGGGTGAAGGCAAGGGTTTTCAGGCAGTTTCCATTGTTTATTTTGAAAAATGATTAGGACTCAACCATATCTCTAAAATTTTAACTATTAGGGAATGTCTCATAATGTTATTTAGGATAAGATTGATTTTATTATCCCAGAAAGGGGAAATTCACTGTCAAAGCAGGGTAAACAGAGAGTAAATTGCAAATAAACAATATACATTCAGGACGAAGGCAGAATTTGTTGATTTTGAAAATAAAAACGAAAATATGGTGGCGGTAGCTCAGTCTGTAGGAGACTGAGCTGAGCTGGTTCTTGGTTCAATCCCTGGTGCAGACAAAATACAAAAGATGTTCTGATAGAAGTTGGAGATGCCAGAACACCTTTAGAGCACTGCTGAGGTGCCTGTAAGCAAGGTACCAAACCCCCAAGGCTCACATAGGGCCTTACAATGAGCTGCAACTACCCTGACTTCACCCAGCTCCATCCTCCTCCTCATAACCCCAAAGAAAATGTAATGAAAAACAAAATCTAATGATGTTACCATGTTGTAAAACTGCAGTTCTCGTGGACCTCTGGGTGGTGGCTGAAGCTGCTTAAGGACTGTTCCATCTGGATGTTGCAAAATACCTGCAAGAAAAAAAATAAATGCACTCAAATGAGGGTAGGCAGCGAAGCAACATCTATCAAAAGACTCCATACTGGACTCAAACGCAAGGTCATTGTTAGTATTTAATTGAAGTAGAAGTTTTTTTAAAAAAAATACGTTATCAGTCATACTGATATTCAATAAAGATATTCAATATTTACTGTAAACGTAAAGGTCTGGTTTGCACAAAATAAAATTACTGTGGGTCAATATTAGCATGAAACAGCTTTCGGATCTTTACTGAACCATACCCCACTGGGGTAACATCTAAAATGTCATCCAAAATAAAAACTGCAATTATTTCAGCTTGCTTTTAAAATCTTATTATTACTGCAGTAGAGAAAAACCTAAATTGCTATTATCATTACATTATCATTAGAAATGTTACTAAAAATGTCACCAAATAGTTGGTAATGGCAGACTTTCTACTTCTCTAATATTCCTCACCCAGATATCCTGCATATCACCAGCCACTTGTTTCAGGTCCACCTTTCTAATAAAAGATTGGACCCCCTTTTGCCTTCAGAACTGCCTTAATTCTCCCTGGTATAATTTCAACAACATGTTGGAAACAGTCCTTAAAGATTTTGGTCCATATAGACATGATAGCAACCCGTAGTTGCTGCCAATTTGTTGGCCACACATCTATCTGCCATTCCACCACATCCCATGTTGCTCTATTGGATTGAGTTCTGGTGATTGTGAAAGACATTGGGGTAGTTGACAGTGAACTGTTGATACAAGGCAGGCCGGATTGATGCTTTCATGTCTACACCAATTTCTCACAAATTCTCACTCAATCCTCTAAGTATAGCAACTGAAATCAAGATTTACAGTAAGTCACTCTTGTCTTTCCATCACCTCCAACCAGTCTGCCCAGCCTCCTCTGACCTCACAACAACACAGAATTTTCATCCACACACCTGTTGCTCACTAGATTAGTTTCTCTCTTTTTTTGGACTATTCTCTGTAAACCCTAGAGATGGTTGTGTGTGAACATTCCAGTATCAGCAGTTTTTGACTTACCAGTACTCAGACCAACTTGTCTGACACAAAAAACCCTGCCATGTTCAAAGGCAACTAAATCCCCCTTTCCCCTCTTCCCCGTTCTGATGCTCTGTTTGAACTTCAGCAAGTGGTCCTGACCCATATCTACAGATGCTGATTGACTGATTAGCTGTTTGTGTTAAAAAGCAATCGAACAGTTGTACCTCATAAAGTGGTCAGTGACTGTATATTCTTAAAATATGTGTAATATTTGCCAAGAGGTCAAGTTAAATTTAAAAATAGGAAAAAAATCTAAATTTCTATAGGATGCTAATTGTACACTGATAATAAAACCATGACACTTAAGCTGAGTTGTTTGTGGGGGAAAAAACGTAATCAAAAGGCTTCTTGCAAGTTTAAGTCAGTGTCATTTTCTGCAACTGCTTTTTAGCTACAATCCGTTTAAGAAAGTAACTGGCACATAACAAAGGATGTTACCCATCGTCATGAAGCTGTTGTGTTCAGGGGCAAAGGGCAAAGTGGGCCAGCTTTACCACCCAGTGCAAACAGGTTTCCTGTATGGAGCTTTGACTACTCACCCCATGACTTAGAATGCACATTGCTACAAACAGTAAAATTTCTCGATGTACCATAGACATTAAATGAAGAAACATGAGCGGACTGGCCTTTTGATTTTTATGGATGTTATATTAAAAAATGATTTTCTTTAACCACTCAAAGGCAATGTAAAAACATGCATTTATAATTTATAAACTCTATTACATATTTTTCACTGATTTATATTATACAATAACCACTATTTTTAAATTAAATTATATTATATAATATATATTATTATTAAATTATAAAAGCAGCAGTTGCATTCACAACTCAATTATATTTGTGTTGCACTGTAGATAAATAAATAAAGGGAAAATTCTCAAAAAAATGGCACATTTTTTATATTGATTCTTATTCAGTTCAATTCAACTTTGTTTATATGACATGAGCTATAATCTAGACTGTCTCTAAGTGCTACCTGAGCCACACCCCAACCAAGCCAAAGTGAAAAAGGTAAAAATCACTTTTGAGACAAATTCTTGAGCAGGACTTAAACAGGGTGCAATGGCAGCTGGGAAAGGCTCTATGCTACATAATATGTTATCAGAATCTTTTCTTCATGAATTCTTTATATTTGAACTATTCCATTTTATTCAGTGCTCTAGGCAAAGTAAAGGCCAAATCTAAAGTGAAAAAAAAAGAGTAAATATTTCCCTTCTTTGTCAAGGCGGCGTGCTGTGTAACAACTCTGTACTTTGCCCCATTCTTTTACGTCTTCTATCACACACACCTACCGCACAGCCTTATTAAGCCAAAAGGTGTCCTGAACTGTTCCCAAATCTGAGCAAATAATTCTCAGTAAATATATGCACAACCACCACTTGAAGCATTTTTTAAACTTTATTTTGCTTTTCCTTTTGTTTAAAAAGAAAGGCAACTGATCACTAACGACTTAGTTCTCATTGTACAGTATGCAAGCTAAACAATAATACTGAAAATTGAACATATTCACTTTGTTAACCTTATGACATATACTATCATAATTGTATAATACTAATATGACCATTACTACTAAATAATAATAATAATATTAATAATAATAATAATAATAATAATAGGGTATAAGCTCACACAAGAAAAACACCATATGTATGGGAACTGCAAAAAGCAGATCTGCACATGTCTTAAAAGGATTATTTCTAAGAATCTACCTTTACAGCTCTTTGTTCAAAAATTATGTAATCCTTCAAATAATGCTTTTAATATTAATCATTCTTTCCAATGAAAGACCACATAATTTCAACACAAAGCCATGGTATGGAAGTATAAGGAGTCAGTCAAAGGATTGGGTGTGTCCAGGTACGGGCTGAACAGGATTCCAAAGCTTGTTCTACGACTACTATGGAGATGGCAGCTTGGCAATCAATACTGTGGCATTGTGTGACTATGTTTCCCCTTCTATTAAGTTGAAATTTGAGTCTTACTTCTCATGCAAGTTCAGAACATACAAGCTGAGTCAATGGAAGTTGTTTTACATTATATTGGAGGGTCATTTTCTTACACAACTGTGGCTGCAAAACTGCTTTGTAAAGGTTAAAGCAATGGATAAAGCTCAACAACAGTTTAGTGGGTTATAAACTATGATAAAAACTGCTATTTCAGTTATTCACTCAGGGTTTCGATTTTCAGCTATTTAAAGAATGAACCATGGGTAGCAAGTTCATTACTTAATAGCCTTTATATTCTAACTTAGTTTGTTAACACGTCACAACAATTTAAATTCAAATGATAAGGCCTGTTGATCACTTAACTTACCCACTTTGTCCACTCCATACTTATGCCCCGCAACTTGATGTGACAGTGGGACACAGCCATTGAGGTGAGTTGGAGCCTGTGGCCCCTGTGCTCTCTGAACACACTTCTCAAGTGCTGGAGGCCCACCGGAGAGTCGTTGGGCCAGGTTAACACTAACAGCGGCAGAACACGGGTTCAGTTCTAGTCTCCCGAGAGCCAGAGAGGATTCCATCATTACTTGACGCTGTGTCGACAATTAAATGTCTCTGATCGGAATAATTTTTAATTCAAAAATATACACGACATTATTATATAAAAAATACAGTAGTCCATAGAAAAAAATGCACAATTGTTACGGTGCTGACCACCGTTTTGGCAGCAAACTTGACGTAGCCCCCGTCGGTCAGCGGTGAAGAAGGAATACCGGAATAGCGCAAAGTAGCTGATTTTCATACCTTCACCCGCGGCATAAATACACCCTGGCAGCATCCCTCTTCCCAACAGCGTCACACTCAGCACAGTCAGGTACGACTTCCGTTCCGACGTTCCAAAATAAAGGCAACGAATTCAACATGCCACGGCTTCCACGATCATGTAAAGATTTACAAAACCTCTTCTAATCATTGACGTACAGATGATTTTAAAGACACACCGGGAAATAATGTGACTTTACAAACTTTCAATTTTTGCTGTGAAAATGTATGAAGCACCTGTATTGTGAAAACAGTTCCAAGCGTAACGGCTGATCTTTACATATTTCCGCTGGAACTCCAGAGTGACAATTCCTCGCTTTAGAGAACTAAACACGGTTGCCTCTGTTATTTTTAATCAGCAGTGCCATTAAATAAAAAGGAAATCCACCTTCGTTCTAATGCCGTAACAATACGCAATGCTAACTTTCGAAGTAGGCTGAGATCCATTACTATCGACTATCCTTCCTTTCCAACATATCAGACATCGAAACACTGCCTTCAAAATGAAGTCCCGTAGGTTGAACGAATTAAAATTATTAATAACGATGCTATTGAAGAGGTTCGCTTGGATCCTCATCCATAGACGCCTAAATCGCAGGAAGAAAATTTAGTTTCCGAAACCACACACTCGTTCCCTATTCACTACTCACGACACGGGGGACATGGATTGAGTGAACTACGTAGTGCACTGAATTTAAAGTTAGGCTGTTTCCGAAACCACCCCCTATACCCTACATAGTGCACTCAATAGGGTGGACACCATTTTGAAATAGTGTCCGAATTGTTAGTGAGCATCGCCGTACACTATGTAGTGCACTCAATGTATCCCACAATGCACTGCGAAAAGTAGTGTACAAGCGAGCACCCTAACTCAGAAAATGTATCCCATCAGCCTTTACGGTGATACCGTGATAGGCTGATGGGATACATTTTTTAATTACATTTTTTAATGTAATTTCTACTGTGCGGTTTGATATATGACATTTTTGGAAATAAGATTTTTTTTTTCAGTAGAGGTCCAATATGATCATCTTAAAATATTACAACATAATTGTGTAAAAAAAAAAAAAATCAATCAATTTTCACTGATCCCCGCTTCGGAATCGTCTGTTCCTCACCAGGCGACAGAATCTCAGTAAAAGAATATTTACAAAAATGAAAAGTAGCTCTGGATTCATTTTTTGATGAAAAATTGCTTTATTAAATGTTTTCACTACAGCGGAATATGACTTGAGAATGTGCCATCACGTCTTGGCTTAAAAATGTCAAGGGACACTAATTATTTTAGGTAATAAGTAATTATTATTGTATTATTATTGACATTCATATTTCATTTTATTATATAAAGTTAACTATAGGGTAAAATATTGAATTTTCATAAAATGACTGCTGAATGTATTTCTGATGGGTTAAAATAATTAAATGGACCTGGCCACTTTTCCCGGCGACCGGTTCGTAATTATTATGCGCCACCATGACGTCACTTTACGTGCGCCGTAAATGACGCCGTTGTCCGAATACTCCAGTCGCTTTCCGACATTCGTCAAAACTGTCGCAAAGAGAAGACGCCAATTTCCAACTTTGCGACAACACTACAACGCCAGTCTAGCATGTTTAGTGTTGCTATAAAGTTACTTGATATAGTACATAAACACTTTCAAAATCCAGCTGGAACATATATTTAATCTGTACATTAGTGGCTTCGCCGTATTTATAAAACGCATTGTGACATCTGGTCAAGTTGGAGGATTAAAAAAAAAATCTCGATAGTAAATATGGAGTACAGCAACTTAGACATGTTAAAGACATGTTGCAAGTATCAAGTCAACCACCTTCAATCCAGCAACCATCCAACCACCTGTGCTACACTTAAACCATTGATATGAAACGTATTTATATACTGCGTGCATGCTTTATACTGATCCACTTAAGATTTTGCATGCTTTTGCTTTGACTCTTTCTTTTCTCCATTCAGTTTTTTTCTTGACTTTTCTTTGAATTTCTCTTCCCGGCAAATTCAGCAGATTGGTCTTTTATATTAGAAGGAGTTGGAGGCGATTATTTGTTATTGGCTTAATATAACTGAGCTTAATCAAACTGTTAATTGCAACGAGTCATCTCATTGATTTTGCGAATATGCTTCAACGTTCATACAATCGCGCCCCCTGTCGGCAATAAATTACCAGAAAGTGACCGCAATTCAGCAATAGAAAAAAGACCCAAATTCAACAGCTGTGGGGCAAATACTGAAATGCGTAGAAGTGTTATTAACGTATGGAAATAATCTTTAAAGAAATAAATCAATAAAGAAATAATAATCTTTATGCTTTCTTTAAGAGTTAGTTGTAAATAATTTTGTTTATCCATCCATTCATCTTCCTGTATCCATTTATTGTCCTTATTTTGTTTTTATATTCGTGTAAACTTTCTTGTAATAATTTGTAATGCACATTTGTATCGTTGAAATCCACCCTGAGGCGTGTCTGTCGCTTATGTAGCTGGAGAGATACTGTATGATGCGTATTACTGCTACAAGCGTTTGCGGAAACGGAAGTATGTTTGACTTTTTCCCCCACAATGCACTGGGAGACTGAAGGCGCCTTTTGTAGTACCTGCATGTCAACATTCTGACATAGAGAACTTGTGCTTCAATGAATACCTCTGACACGCAACATTAACACATCGTTTTGTTGGAATAATATTTGCATTGATCGTGCGGCCGTCCTGCATAGCCGAGTCAAAGGAACATGGCACCGTTCAGTTTCATGACAGCAACTGTTAGCTGCTTGGCTAAGTCGTTCACCTTCTGCTCAAGTTATCTGACAAGGTAGCTGGTCTGCATACTAAATTGTGTACTAATTCCAGATCGATATCATTTATATTTTTAGACTGCCAAATTCCACTGCACGGATTTCTGTTGTGATGAGAATTTTGATTTAGAATTCTTCGCAGATTTTCGTGTTTTCGTGCAAGTTTTAGGATTTGGCTATAAATCTGAATATTTAGCCGACCATGAAACAACTAATGCACAAATCTGACTGTACACAACTGAGGGCACAAGTAAAAAAGTTGCCCAAAGCCATATGAGTTAAAATGTAAAAAAAAAATAATAATCTCAATCACCCATGCTTGTGGGAGGAAAATAGCCCTCATATATCGGATTTTAAATTGACTTCCGATCTCTAAAAATGTTAACCTGCTTTTATGTGTATGACTTACACAGTTAATTTTATTGTTATGCTTACAATCATTTATCATGCAGTGGCACAGATAATTAATGCACTGCCTCGGAATTAAGTAGAAACCAAGCTTATCATTCAACTAATTTTTCCTTAGATTGTATTGGAATATAATGGACAACTGCTAACAATATCTGTGTATGCTTTAGGTGTACCTGTGTTCTCCCTGCTCCATATACCACCACAGTAAAGAATCTGAGCTCCCTACCTAGTGGACCACCAAAGAGACCCCTGAATGGATATATGAGATATGTTCTCCAACAGCAGCCAATGGTATCCAAACAGTTCCCAGGTCTGCAATACCTTTTAGTTTGCTGGGTGAAAAACAAATTGTACATCTTTATTATAACAGCATAAATCTTTCAAGTCCATAATAATACTAAAAATCTTGTTTTAAGACACCAAAACCGTGGATATCATGAGGAAGATTGCCCAGCAATGGAGAATGTTGAGTCCAGAGCAGAAACAGGTTTTCTATGCTTATATTTCTTAACAGTTTCCAGTATATTTTCTTCTAAATGCATGTGTTTATTCATCTTGTTGGTTAATAAGAATGTGAAATAACAGGATAATCTGCATCATCGTTGATGCTTTTTTTAAATATATTTTACATTTTACATCAAAACTTGCGAATGAGCACAGGTCTTTTTGCCAATGTTACATTTCGCAAAGAGAGAAAATTGGTGTGACACACTGATTACATGAGAGGTAATGTTTCCTGCTCATTTGCCAGCTGGTCTGCCATTCACATTGCTTTCCCCAGCTTAACCGATAGAAATGCAGATCATTTTTCCTGACGTACACAGGTTTTTGGGGTAATGTAGAAGGGGCTATAACAGGTTGGTTTTATCCTCTAATGTTGAGCAGTTTTTTCACTTTCTTTTTAAATTGTCTCATCATTACTATTTATTGTTGTCTTTTTAATCTGTCTTTAGCCATTTGAAGAAGCCTCTCTGCAGGCTCGGGAACAATTTAAAGTAGACCTCCAACATTACCGGGAACAGCTAACCCCAGCACAACTCCAACAACAATCTGCAGAAAAGAGGCTGAAAATGGCCCAGAGAAAGGCCAACCGTAAGAAAAGGGTGAGAGAAAGTGCGATCCCATATCAGTATCAGGTTGTGATAATCAGAATTTTCTGATTCAACCTACGGACGTGAGTTTTGTGTTTGCATTAATGTTGTCTGTTGGATATGTTCTGTCGAACTGATGAAGCTTCTTGAATGAGGGTGAAATGTCTTCATGAAACTCAAACAGTCCAGTTGCTATGATTCTACAGTACTACCATAATTACCACGACCTGGGTGACAGAACCTTCAGAGACATGTTGTCTGTTGAAATTACTCCACATGTGATTCTTGCTGGCTAGTCCGCTAGCTGGCTGCTAACTATGGAACGGATATCCATTCCGCAGTTTGCAGTTAGCAGGCTAGCTTTGCACTGGAGGAGTTTAATCCAGTCTCAAATAAAATAAATAGTTATGATAATAATAACCAGTAATGCACTAATAATTATTAATTATTTATAAAATAATCAATAATTATTTAATTTATTTAAATATTGCTGTATCTGTCTGCTGTCCAGGAACTGACTAGCCTTGGGAAGCCCAAGCGTCCTCGCTCACCATTCAACATTTTCATGTCAGAAAACTTTGCAGAGGCAAGAGGAAGCTCAACACAGGTGAGTAACTGGATATAAAATAATATGGAAATTACTGATATTACCCTAATACAGAACCTAAAATAATAGTTAAAACAAACACGCAGTCAAGACAATACTAAAGAGGGAAAATAAAGAGAAACTTTTTCTATTCTACCATTCATAATTCTAAATGTTGAAATGTGTGTGCCAACCATTTGTGGGGATGGGCAAACATTGCACAGCTTTAGAACAATTAAGAACTACATTTAATGAGATTAATTTATCTTTGCCCCTTCATTCCAGCAATACTTCAGAGATATATTCTTGGATAAATTGCATTTGTCATTGTCCAAATACTTCAATCTTTATTCAATCAATCAATCTTTATTTATATAGCGTCTTATACAATCGAAATTGTTTCAAGGCGCTTTCCAGAATCCCAGGGCCTAACCCCAGACAAGCAACAGTGGCAAGGAAAAACTCCCCTTTAACAGGAAGAAACCTTGAGCAGGACCAGGCTCATGTAGGGGGACCCTCCTGCTGATGGCCGGCTGGGTAAAGAGAGGGGAGAAGGAGGGGGAAGAGGAGAGGGAGAGGAAAAGGAGAAGGAGAGGAGAGGAGAGGCACAGAGCACAGAAACACACACAAAAATACACGATACAACGGGTCAGCGGGGCCGGAGGTCATCATGCAGCTCC
This sequence comes from Takifugu flavidus, assembly GCF_003711565.1. Classification (NCBI taxonomy): domain Eukaryota; kingdom Metazoa; phylum Chordata; class Actinopteri; order Tetraodontiformes; family Tetraodontidae; genus Takifugu; species Takifugu flavidus. The sequence continues at coordinate 22,318,295 of NC_079520.1, read as the reverse complement.
GAAGGCGGCGATACCTGTAAATAAATAGAGAGTCTGCTTGATGAGGAGGAGGAGGAAAGGAGAGGAGAGGAGAGGAAACCATGACCCAGTGGGGTGACAGAGGCCTGTCAGGTGATCATGTTTCCGGACCCCGGCAGCCTTGGCCTATAACAGCATAGCTAAGATGTGACCTAACAATTAGACGACCCCCTAAGTATGATAGTTTGTCTGTCTATGATAGTAACTGGAACTGCAGAATTAGTAACAATAAGCTTTTTCAAAGAGGTAGGTTTTAAGTCTGATCTTAAAAGTAGAGATGGAGTCAGCCTCCCGTACCTGGACAGGGAGCTGGTTCCATAGCAGGGGGCCTGGTAGCTAAATGCTCGGCCCCCCATTCTACTCCTAGAAACTCTGGGAACCACAAGTAGACCAGCATTCTGAGAGCGGAGCGGTCTATTGGGCTGATAAGGTATCACTAGCTCCTCCAGGTAGGATGGAACTAGGCCTCTGAGGACCTTGTAGGTCAAAAGAAGGGGTTTAAAAATTATTCTAAATTTAACGGGCAGCCAATGAAGAGACGCCATTACAGGAGTTATGTGATCTCTTTTGTCAATACCTGTCAGAACTCTGGCTGCAGCATTTTGGATCAACTGGAGGCTTCTTAAAGAGTTGTTTGGACACCCTAATAATAAAGAATTACAATAGTGTAATAATGAGGGTTCTATGGAAGCAGCAGAGAGGTGTGTAAGACTACAGCTCTGCATCCTGGTCTGGACCCTGGATTGTCAGGTCACTTTGGGTCTAATAAAATTAGCCAAATTACTAGAAATGAGAGAAGCACCATCCCGTGTGGGATGGACACCGTCTCTCCTAATCAGACCAGGTTTTCCCCAAAAAGTGCTCCAATTGTCTATAAAGGCCACCTGGTTTTCGGGGCACCACCGTGACAACCAGCGACGAAGCGACGACATGTGGCTAAACATCTCATCACTGGCCAGATTGGGGAGGGGACCAGAGAATGCTACGGAGTCCGACATCGTTTTTGCGTAGTTACACACCGACTCCAAGTTAATTTTGGTGACCTCCGACTGACGAAGCCGGGTGTCGTTGACTCTGACGTGAATAATAACTTTACCAAATTTACGTTTACGTCTCGCCAGCAGCCGTAAATTTGCTTCAATGTCGCCCGCTCTGGCCCCCGGAATGCACTTGACTATGGTCGCTGGAGTCGGCTTCACTTAGTGCAAAACAGAGTCGCCAATTACCAGGGTTGGTTTCTCAGCGGGTGTGTCGCCGAGTGGGGAAAAACAGTTAGCCACGGGAAGCGGTTGGTGGTGCACTGTGGGCCTTTGTTTTGGGCTATGCTTCCAGCGAACCGTCACCCAGCCGTTCTGGCTAGCCGGCTGCTGCCGGGGGACCGCTAGCTGAAGCTACGCTAGGCGGCTCCGCAGCAGCTTGCTTCTCCTGGCTACCTGACGCAACTTCAGCTAACTCCAAGCTGCGGAACCGCGTCTTAAGCTCGCTAAGTCTCGCCTCCATAGCCATAAATAAACTACACTTTCTGCACCTATTCCCTTCACTAAGGGAGGCAGAGGAGTAACTAAACATTTCACACGCTGAACAAAGACACCGGGTGAAACAATCGGCGAAGCTCTGTATTTGTTTTATATGGGTTGTTTCTCACTGTTGATATCAGGTGACTAGAATGTCCCAAGTGTTCAAAATTTTAAGTAGAGTGACAACAACACACCAAGTGTTCAATATTAAGTGAATACAACACCCCGTGCACAATGCAACCAACGAACGATTGAGACAGGAAGTGACGCAATACGTTACCAGGAAGCCAGCCTTGTGGACCTAACTGTAAAATTTTACTTTAGGGGAAGATGAAGTCACTGTTGGAGGACTGGAAAAATCTGTTGGGTCATCAAAAACAGGTTGGCTTGATTCCCTGCTCTTTTTTGTTGTATTCATGTAATTCCAACACACGAGGAAGTTCATCAATTTACTGATAATATCTTCTTTCTCAGGCGTACAAGCAGCTTGCTGAGGATGACAAAATCCGGTACAAGAATGAAATAAAATCATGGGAGGAACACATGCTGGAAATTGGACGGGAAGACCTAATCAGAGAGCAGACCCTGTCCACACAGAAAAATGCTGCTCTTAAAAGGTCACCTGCCATGAAGAAGACAAAGAAAGCAAAAACAATGGTAGCAAAGACCACTGCTAAAAGAAATCTCAAAACACCCAAGAAGATGAACAAATAAGACTCCCCGAAAAACAGCCTAATGCAGACATTGTAATTTCAAGGATTCTTTTCCTCTAAGATTTTTTGATTTTCCAGGCTTTTAGGGTCAATCCGGCAATGGTGTTAAAACAGAGCCAGATGTTTTTCCCTTCTGTTCAGGAAAAAAAAAAGATGCTCTGCAACAAACTATTCTGGCATCAGTCGAGTCTAGATCTCTAAAATGGATGCATGTGTTCTTGTTGCAGGTGAAAAAAAGTGAATTAACGGAATGTAACGATGTCTAAAATGACATTTGACTGAAAAATTGATTTCAGTCTAGCACTAAATGATACATAGGTGAAAACCTAAAAAGACCCTCCATTTCAGTGACTAGATTACCTCAGAAGTAACAATGTACAATTTTTCCATAATCTGATTTGTTTTTTTAAGGCGTGAAAATTTGTACACGCAGCTTTGCTTTTGAAGGCATCTGTTTAATGGTGCAGCTTTAGTGAGTGTCAACAAAAGCAGAGTTAAAGGTACACCAAGTACCATCAGATCAGATGAAACCACGGTCTCCAGTGTTACAACCTTAATGCCATAGTGAAATCATGTTTTGTTTTTGTAGTAGTTTGCTATTAGTTTCTTGTAAATCCCTGATGGATTGAGTCAAAATATACTGTGTAGGAAAATGCCATTGTATAACAGCAATTACCTTCAGTTAATAAAGTTGAGATTATTTTTCATGTTCAGTGCTCTCTTTCCTTTGTCATGGTATATCACTGCGAGGAAGATTTTCACTATTGGAGATAAGTTTCATTGTTCATAATGTGCGTTGACAGCTATTTCAATTAGGCAGTACTTTTTGTTTACCTGCAGTTAGCGCATTTATATTCATTTGCTTTTTGTTGTATTTATACTTGTTAAATCATTCTGAAATTTGTAAAAAAAAAAAAAGTGAAAATACTCAAATTCAGGATTTGTTTCTGTGAGATGACCATGGTGAATGCAGGCAACAAACAGCGGAGATGAGCATAGTGAAATAATGAATAAGAAATAATACTGAGGGTGATGGGCTCAAACATTATTCATGAGGTTTCATAAATATATGTTAATTCAAATGCAGTTTTGTGTTTATTAATGACATCTTGCTGTGAATTACCTTAATTTTGGAGAGTTGGGCACCTGGTAATTCCGTCTGTGCAGACCAGTTTCATCTTCTGTGGCAAGTAAATGAAATTCAGTTTTTAGTCACAAGGAAGTGACTTAAGCGACTAAATTTAACAGGAATAGTATTGCCATATTTACACTATATTTGTGTTCATTTGACAAATGGACTTCGCATAAAATTGGACAGGACAACCTTAGGAAAACAAAAGGACATTTTATAACTTATAAACAAATACAACTTGCTTCAAGTGAGCTGTCTACCTGTGGTATATTTTATATAGTTTGAATATCAATGTGCAACATATACAGACATAAAAATATAAAGACAACCACAACTGGTTCTCAAAATTTCATCCAACTATTTTAGAGAAAAACTCCAGCCCCACTTCCCCTAATAAATCAAATCAATCTTTATTTATATAACGTCTTTTACAATCAAAAATTGTTTCAAGGCGCTTTCCAGAATCCCAGGGCCTAACCCCATACAAGCAACAGTGGCAAGGAAAAACTCCCCTTTAACAGGAAGAAACCTTGAGCAGGACCAGGCTCATGTAGGGGCACCCTCTTGCTGATGGCCGGCAGGGTGGAGCAGCACCCCTCACACAGCTCATGTAGGGGGCCCTACATACCCCCCCATACCCCCCCCCCCCCCACTCTGGGAACCACAGGTAGACCAGCATTCTGAGAGCAGAGCGGTCTATTGGGCTGGTAAGGTGTCACTAGCTCTGGCTGCAGAATTTTGGATCACCTGGAGGCTTCTTAAATAGTTGTTTGGACACCCTGATAATAAAGAATTACAATAGTCCAGCCTGGAAGTAACAAATGCATGGACTTACTGAAATTTTAGAGGCTGCAGATATTTGCACCTACATGGGCACCTGGAGAATTCTAATGATTCCACCACGATACCAAAACTTACTTTATTTGAGGTTGAGGTGACAGCGCCAACCTCTCTATTACCATGCCACCTTTCTTTCAATCACATCTCCTGGCACATAAAGCCACATGGCTAAGGAGTCCTGGTATCTGCTACTGACAGGGAAATGACACTTGACCTCAAGAGACATCCCAGAGGAGATTAATATGAGAGAAATACTGTATATGCTAGATCAGTGGTTGTGGAGTTAAAGGGGTTGGGTGGGAGCTAGCCCAAGGTGCCGCAGGTGACTGGAAGTGTTATGGGGAAAACACTGGGAAAAGTGGCTACCTACCTTGGGTGTTGGCTACCTACCAAAGATGACACCATGATGCCAAATCAAAAAAAAAATCTATAACTACTGTATATTGACACCTTTGATCAAACAAATGACACTTCCCACTGTTTATTTTTTGTAACAAACAGCTCTTTCATGATCTATAAAACATATTTTCATAGTTTCAATTGAAGTTTTGCCACCATAAAAATGCCAAGTAATCCCATTATATTACTTTAAATGAAAAGCCCATTAGTATAAGAAAACAATGTTAAAACTTACATACACATACTGGTATTTTGGTATTTTGGATTGTGTTTTTGTGTCGTGTCTATTGGGTCTATTAAACTAGTCAGTCTGGTTCTTTTTCTTCCTCAAAAAAAAAAGACAGCGCATAAAACGAACTCTGTTTTCTTTTTTGGGTCACTGACAACAGTTTTCTTGCTCTAATAGACATGCTTGTTCCTCTACTCATATTTAGAACAAACAATAATATGTCCTGAAATGATGTGAGAATAATTGTCGATCTGTATTGTTTGGTAACCTGCTCTCACTAATTTCAGTGGTGATTCCGCTTTAATTCAAACTTTCTTCACACATATATAGTTCTATAAAAACAAGATGCACTGGCAGGAATGCACATTATTTTTGCAGAAATGTCTTCAACTGTAAAAGTTATTTGTCATTCTTTTTTAAATCTTTGCGAGTCAAACAGTCCCAATCTGTCACATTGTTTTTAAGCATCAAAATGATATATCATCATCATGTAAATAAAAGGACTACACTTTATTTTACATTTGTCTTTTATTTATTGCACTAAATAATGAATTAGTTCTTCCTAAAAAGAGGCCGTTACAGTTTTTAATAGGCCTGTAAAATGCAATACAAAAATAGTATTTTAAGATGTCAACAATAATGTGATAAATAGCAGGAAACATCCAACATGTGTTTTTGTTGGGATTTTTTTCCCCTCAAATGTGCTGCACTAAATACATTTTTGGACATGTAATGATAATGAATTTAAACCCATTATTAAATTAAACATACATGGAACACAAAGCAGCACAGACACTTCTGAGAGTTGCACCATTAAACATAAAAAGAAAACTCTTAGCTACAAACTCATCTACAGCATCAAACAACATACATGTAGCTGACTTAAATTATGATCAATCATTGGACATTCAATCTTACTAAATACTTAAAATTAACAACACAAAAGGCCACAGGTACACTTTTGAAAAATTCTATGTGACAGGTTTTTAGACCCCTGCATGTGATAAGTGACAGTATCTGTGATCTCATTTCAGTTTTCTAGTAACTGCTAATTCCTTAACTTTATTAATGGAAATTTGGTTAAAGAGATCCGAAGACGTGGGAGGGGTAAAAAAAAACACTATTTTTGAGACAAAACATAAATTATACGCTCTAACTAGTTTCATTGGAGGATGTAATGGAACTGCGATGTGGGAAAAGAGTTGTGTAACTGTCTTGGATGTGTACAGGATCAACATATATCAACTAAAAGTATAGCTCTGTTATTCAGAGAAATTAACATTCAATCTTTTCTATTGCTACAGTTGTTGAAGTTGTTAAAAATGATCTTTGACTCAGTGTCACAGACAGTTAAAAATATTGAGAACTGCACACAAGCATAATGGATGGTTATAACTGGGTATCCTCATTACCCAATTCCTTTAAAATTATCATCTCCCCAGCTTGTCCATTTGCTTCTTCTTTGTTATCCTGATCTCTTTGCCCTTCCTGACTGAGCCCCTCCTCTTCTGTACTCTTTGTTGTCTTTCTTTCATTCTGTTTCCTTCTTATACACAGGAAGTTACCAAGAGTGAGGACAAAGGCTGAAAGTACGACTTCGCAGCCTGCCAGCAAGAAGATATACATATATTGATGGGTGGCATCTAAAAGGTGACCTGGAGAGAACGAGACCAAAATTAAGCCAAAATATACACTTTAATTTCACTTGGAATTTTTCATATTTGTTTAGTTTGTGACCATTTTCTAATGAATGAAACCATCATTTACCATTATTAAACCCTTGTATTTGAGGGGGAGGGGGGGGGGGTTATGTGTTGGTTGACATTATTTATTCTATTCAACAGATACCCCAAAATTGGGCAAAACAGAACTAAATAGCAAAAAATATGCCAAAAATACTGTGAGTCTTGAAGCAACAGATTCATGTGAGAATTTGTGTGTCCTTCTGTTCTGACCTGCTCCAGGTGGACCTATGAGCACAGCAATAGCCTCCACGAGTAGCACCAAGCCGATGGCACTGGGGAACTTCTCTGTCCCTACAATAGCCATAAGAACCTCAAACTGGAGTGCCCCCACCATGCCATAAGATATGCCAAAGAATATACAGAAGACTACCAATCCTGGATAGTTGCTAGCCTGCAAGAAAGAGATGGCAAATTTATGAAAATGACATTTTTGCAAAGGAAAGTGTGAATAAAAACGCATTTCAAGAAACTCTAGCTGCTGAACAGTATCATTTTATATGGATAACCAGCATACTGCAGGCCACTGGAAAAATGATGGTCAATTCAGCTTTGCGGAAACTGGGGATGATACACAATTATTACCCTTTTATTAGTTGCCATAGCAACTTATTTTGACTATAGCTGAACTAGCTTTACAGAAGAGAGGCTAAATTGGTAAATTATATTAATTATATAATAATAATAATAATTATATTAATTTGGCCTTTGATAGAATAGATTTTAGATCGATAGATTTTTTTTTAGTACACACGTCACACATCACACAGTTGCATTGTTACCTGTGATCCAATGATGTCCGTGCATCCGTTGAAGACAATTGCAAAGCACAAGAGGTAGACACTTCTGGGCCGTGCCCACTTCATACCTGTTATGAGTCCTGAAGCAGGACGAGCAAACATATCAACAAATCCTAAGATGGTGAGGAGCAACGCTGACTTTGTGTCTTCATAACCAAGGCTTTTAGCATAGTTGACCACAAATACAGGAGGTACAAACAAGCCCAGGACCATAATAGATGCAGCCAGGGTATAAATAACAAACCCACGGTCCCTAAAAACACTGAAGTCTATAAGTTTCCTCTTTGAATGAGTGTCCTTTGGTTGTTCTGCTGCCTGGTGCTTCTTATCAGGCAAGAGTGGCCTCATGAGGGCACCACATACACAGCAGTTGAGCAGAATCCCTCCAAGAATGAGGAACCCCCCTCTCCAACCATACTGGTACTGGAGAAACTGCCCCAGTGGGGAGAGACAGCACAGTGCCACAGGGCTGCCCGCTGCTGCCAGGCCATTGGCCAGAGGACGTTTTACATTGAAGTATCGATTCAGCATTATCAGAGAGGGCTGGAAGTTCAATGCAAGACCCAGACCTGAGGAGATATATACAATGGCACTGAATTATTAGGGTTTCAATACAACAAATAACATTGGTGTACAGAACAACACAATGTTTTACATAAGGAAAATCACAATAATTACGCAATCCTACTTCACACAATACTAAATATCAGCCAATCATTGCTAAGATAATATATACTGTATGAATATATACAACATTCACAATAAATATACAATAAAAACATGATAATACTTGATAAAAATACCTCATTTGTAAATGTTGAGATGTTGCAGAGATGTTGCAGATAGACTAATAATTATTATCTATTTTACTTGTATATATATTTTTTCTCAGTACAACTGCATATTTTACTCACAGGCTCTAATGGTTTAAATCATAAAAAAATCTTATTTCAACAGTTTCCTGGGCTGCTATGTTCAGGATATGTCGCAAAAGACAACATAACACAACCCATTTACCGTACATGAAAGAGAAGACGCACGCAGAGACTGTTATGCTATACTATTGTATCTAGTGTTTATCAGAAGTCATTGTTTAATTAATTGGTTATTGTTGTGTTACCTGTAATTTATATTTATTCGGTTTTAAATCACTCTCTGTGTTCCAAGCAATAAACCAGGTATAACCGAATTATTTCATCTTCTTTTTCTTCATGGCCTGGATATTGTTTACTGGCTGACTAGCCTGACTTAGGGTGCACTCACTAGCACTAGCAAACTGTGCCTTTCCCAAGCAGGGTTTCCCCCTAAACCATGCTCTTTTTTTGCCTAGCTTGATTGCAACCATACCATACACAGCACAATAATAACAATCATTATGTACCTTTTTAAATTATCTTAAGAACGCTAAAAAATTCAAGTACACAAACAAAATGTAAATAATATTTTGTTCTAAAATACCTTGAATTAAATGATCATTGTTATTGGTTTCAGGTTACACTGAAAGTTGTGACTCTACCTGTAATTACTCCAGCACTGAGGTAGATGTGTATGATGCTCGTGGCAAAAGAGGCCAAAATCATTCCCAGTGAGGCAAAGAGCCCTCCAACCATCATAACAGGTCGACACCCAAACCTGTTCACTAACACACTGCATAGAGGTCCTTTAAAACAGACATATTGATTTACATAAATGCCATGAAAAGTGATATTTAGATATTTAGTTTTTTCACATTTTTGTGTGTTACCTGTGCCATAGAGCATAGCCAGCAGAATTGATGAGATCCAGGCAGTATCACTGTATCCAACATCAAACTCCCCGATCAGTTCCTTAAAGAAAACACTGACTGCCTTAGGGAAAGCATAGGAGAACCCAGTTATGATGAAGCAGCCAGCCAACACGGCCCAGCCCCATCCTCCATCGGGTGCCTTTACTCCAGGAGGTCCATTGTCAACCACGGCTCCTCCCATGATGCTTTCTGACTGTGGAATTGATAAAATCACAACAAAAATCCTTTATCAGCACTATTTACATAGGTCATAAGTTCATTAATCTATTATACAGGGCAAAGTCGTAGTTCTACTATCATGTCATGTAGCTTTGACAATACTTTTTTCATTCTAGATGCTGTATGAGTTATATCAAAATGACTGTTTTTATATATCTTTATATCTACGGTAATATACTGCATGTTTCACTGTATCAGTGCCACTTACTGAGCAGGATTTGGCCACAAAAACATGACAAACAGCAGACAACAGTAAGCAGACACAACAGTGGTGAACAGTAATGTTCCATTAGGGACTTCTCAACTGGATGCTAAAATATTACTACCGGTAGTTGGAAAAATTCTTGAAAGGGAATGCAAAAAGCAATATCGCTGATGCATGTAAAGTAGTCTGGAGTTTCTGGTGTCAGTTTATAATAGTTCACCAAAGGTAGTTACACAAAGATAGCTGCACTAAAGGCAGTTGCAAAAAGGTACACATATCATTTGAATACCACGAGGCATTAAGCCCAAGAATTTTCCAGATGGTGCCAGCTGACATGTGCTGCAGAGTTGACACCTTCATCTGCTCTCTGTGACTGGGGGGCCTACTACAGAAAGTGTGAATACCCTGTTAGTCAACCCTGAGATGAGGGCAAACTGTTTTTTTGGTTTCCCAAACCCAGTTCAGCGTAACTCCGAGACAATTACCCGGGAAACATACACTGGGAAGCTAACCTGCTTGCTGGTAGGGTTGCTTCAACAAACCCTGAGAATACCTTTCTGAAAAGAAAATTGGATGGGAGGGGTGGGGTGGGGTGGGGTTAGCATAAATATTTTAAAATACTGTGTGTTGGGAATAAATGGCAGACAACAAACTGCAAAATAACTCGAAGTCTTTTGTTCCTCTGTGGTTCATTAAGTGATTCCTCTGTGAGTAATCGAGACGTTTGCAGTTGTGCGGCTGGTTCCATTCATGTTCTTTTCTCTACTTCCATCATGGCTTTTTCATTTTTCCACCACATTTGTCTGGCTATCGTCACAGGCAACACTGGTCAATTGGTCAAGAGATCCACAGCAACACAGCAACCTAACAGGGTCTCATTGGCTAATGAGAAGCTCATTGCATATAGGTGGACACAGCAGTGTGTCCAACTCCATCAAAGCTTGTTTTTACCTGTTGCCATGGTGAATCATGTTATCTGGTGCATAGATAAGTTTTTTTAGATCCTCATGCACAAGTTTCACAAACTTTGACTCAGAGTTGATTGAACTAACTCTTAACACAGGACCAAAACCTCTGAGTTTGACAGCTCAGTGTTGGACAATCTAGAGCTCAGGTTTTGACCTGCTTTTTGAAACAAGTCCTAGATCTTGTTATCCACTCCTTCTGTAGACAAAACAGTGCTGAGGTGGCAACAAACCATTGCCAATCTTCTTTTGCCTCTGTGAATAAAAGCATTCTCTGTTTGGGATAGCTAAAGACAGACTGGTTGGCCCCACAAATTGTCAGAGCCATCAACTGATCTCCCACATATCATACACCTTATATACCTCTCGGTATGAATGACTCAGAATTCATGCTGGCCCTGCATACATGTACTTTGGTTATGCTGGAATCACTGCTCCCATTCAGTAAACCTTATTTCAAGACAATTTCTTTCATCTTCACAACTTATTTCTTCCAAATTCTAAGTATCACTCTGTTAATTTATTTTACTTTCTCTACAATAATAATAATCGTCATCATCATCATCTATATAGCACTTTAAAATCCAAATCAGATCAGGTAAGAGATAAAACTTAGAAATACAGTAACTGATAACAAAAAGTACATAGTGCATCACAAGTGATGATTCATCTGCAACATTCATCTGAGCTGCATAATGACCTCCGGCCCCGCTGAAGTGATTGTGCATCATATTTTTTGTGTGTGTTTCTGTGCTCTGTGCCTCTCCTCTCCTCTCCTCTCCTCTCCTCTCCTCTCCTCTCCTCTCCTCTCTCCTCTCCTCTCCCCCTCCTTCTCCTTTTCCTCTCCCTCTTCTCTTCTTTCCTCTCCTCTTTCCCCTCCTCCTCCTTCACTCTACTTCTCCTCTCCTCTACCCCTCTCCTCTCCTACCTATCCTATCCTCTACCTGTCCTCCCTCTTCTCCTCTCTCTTTACCCAGCCGGCCATCAGCAGGAGGGTCCCCCTACATGAGCCTGGTCCTGCTCAAGGTTTCTTCCTGTTAAAGGGGAGTTTTTCCTTGCCACTGTTGCTTGTCTGGGGTCAGGCCCTGGGATTCTGGAAAGCGCCTTGAAACAATTTTGATTGTATAAGACGCTATATAAATAAAGATTGATTGATTGATTGATTGATTGATTGATTGAACATGAACTAGTGGGTCTTCAGCTTTGCTTTGAACACTTCTTCTGAAGCCTGCCCAGTATGCAGTGGAAGACAGTTCTAAAGTGATGGTGCAAGGAAATGAAAAGCCCGTGCACCCACTGTCTTTTTGACTCTAGGTACAGCCCCCAAACAAGTTCTCTGAGTTTAAGGACCTTGCTGGTTCATATGGGACTACAATAGGACAATGCCATTCACATCTTTATAATTTTGGAGTAGAAGCTCTGACATGAACTGGGAAGAAAGCTATTTTTTCCACCTCTCTTTGGTAGGAAAAAAATACAAGATTCTGATCAAAGGTGTGCCAAGTTTTTTAACAATTTCCTTGCACTGTTCGACACCATCATCTAAGGTCAATACAAGATTATCATTTAGACGATTTAGTCCTGACAGGCCAATCGCAAACATCCCAGTCCGAATTTAATAATAAAAATTTCAGACATCCAGCTGTTCACAGCAATCAGACGGGCCTTAAACTTGACTATTTTAATTGGTGCATAATGTTACAGGTAGTTACAAGTAGCCCAGTGGAGCCAAATATGTATTGGTATCTGGCTGTCCAAGTCACAGAAAACACATTGTTTAGCACAACACTTTGAGATCTTTCGGTCCACTGAAACACTCTGTCTGAGATGCACACGTTATTAAGCCTGTCCAATAGTATACAGTGGACCACTGCCTTAAAGGCAGCACTCAGGTCCAATAGTAGAATATCAGGCGTTGAGCCTGTGTCAGCTGCCATTAGAAGGCAGCACCATTGTAAGTGCTGTGGTTTGAACAAAATACAGGCTATAGTGGCTCAAAAGGATTATTAATTGCGAAAAATTCCATGAGTTGTTCTGAGACAATTTTTTCAAAAGAGTCCGGTCTAAAATTCACTGATGAAGATCAAGACCTGTTGTTTTGTTTGTTTGTTTGTTTGTTTTACCAAAAAAAAGGTTATAAAGTTAGTGACAAATGCAGATTTGATAACACAGGCTCTCAGAGTTGCCTATAATGACCCCATCTGGTAAAGGATCCAATGAGCATGTAGTAGGTCTAGAGTATGTAACAATTTTAGTCCGATATACTAGTGAGTTGGACTCAAACTCAGAGATCTATCCTGATTAAGGAGTAGTGACATCAAAATCGAAGACCCCTAAAAATAACTGTGGTATTCTGGCTCTAGTAGTGGCTCTACTAGTCTACTCTACTTCACCATTGCTGCAGTCATTTTAGCCTGATATATTGAAAAAATGTTGTGCCACCATTGAAAATGTATCTCTAACCTAAAATTACACCACTTCCTATCGAGCCTTTTTGAATCTTGGCTGGTGCCACCAAATTAATTAGGCCCTGGAGAGCACCATTCAAGTTATCCATGAGGCTAGTTAGAAAAAGGGTCTGGCTAAAGATCTGGTCCCAAATTGACAAAGAATCCTAAGACTAAATGTAGCTCTTAGTGACATCATTCTTAAAAGAAAAATCTAAAAAGCCTCCCAAGCTCTTAAATCAGATATGCTGTGACTTTTTGAGTTCCTGTTGGCATCACATTAGCAATTTCTCAGTTTTTGACTCTACCAGATCAGGATGTTGTTCTACTTTAAGGTTTAAAAAATGGTGAATCACTGTGCCCATGCAGTATGTCTCACAGGTATCCTGAAATAATCTTGGGTTGATGTTGTCTATAATGTAATGCTAATGCCGATGGGATCCAGAAAAAATATTGGGACATGTTCTAGAGCATTGATGGCACCATAATGACTCCATCTGCCCTTACATGTCATTGTTAGTTGACAGAAGCATTCTAACATAGCAAATGAGATGAAACACAATGTCACAGCACAAAATGCAGCACTGTCCGAACACCAAAATGTTATTTTTGATATTTAACAAGTATATAGACTGTACTTCGATTGCATACACATTTTGAACTGTTTGTGTTTATAATGTGAAGTTAAAAAGGAAAAGTTTTAAAGCCATAACTGAATGAATGGAGAGAACAATCTGTCACAGTATCAGAAAGCTACAGTTACTATTAAATTAGCTTTATCATGATGTTTAGATTTTTGTTTGGTTTTTTGTTTGTTTATTTGTTTTGGAATATCATAAGGTTCTATTTATCCAATTATTTCATTTTATAACTTATGTTAGCTCTAAAGGATCTGTCAAGATTATTGAATAACAATTAAACAACGGATTTATTGGCTCATCGAGTTTTCACTTCCATATGTAAAAAAAGACAAACACCTTTAAAAGAAGAAATACAGAATTGTTCGGAATCTATGATTCTGTGGTACGTGAACAGACACGCACGACGTGTACCACAGCTAGAGCACGTAGGCAGACTTGTGCGTCACATTTATTATACTCATAGTTAATGTGCCATCTCATCTTATTTTTATCTTAGAAAACACGTTTTACCAACTCAATGTATTCCAATACATTTAAAGATTATATAATGGATTTTTAGAGATTTTCGAAAATATTTAATACTTTTTGTTGATGTGAAGTGGGACGCGCAGAATTTTGACAACCTTCAACCGCCTCAATAATCAAAGCGACAGATGCCGAACTAATTTTTAAAAAAAATAATAATAATAATAATTTTAAGGCACAGTCATTTCTGTAAAGGGCTAACTATCTCAGTCCCTCTGAAATACGAACTTTTAAATAAAAGAGTTCATAGAAAGAAACGACTCATACCTATTGAGATGCTCTCTGCTTCACGAATGCGTTTTCATAACTTGCGTGTGCGCTTTCTTTATGCCACAGAGACGCTAACACGGAAATTCAGCCCATAGTTCTCAAAAGCTCCGCCTCCGACATTTGTTTTAGAAAAAGAAACTCCAGCCTGACTTCAAGACGTTTCACATTCATTCGTTTTTCATTTGCATATCTGCATCCAATTTTAATCATTGCTATAAATGATAGATTTTCTAAAATGTATTAAGTTAATTCATAATTCAAGTTAATTATACCTGCTATTCTGTTAAATTATCTTGATAATGAATTTAATTTTGAATGCGTTAAACATAAACATTTTTCTCATTTCAAGTGTTCGTTGTATAAATTTAGGAACCATTGATTACGATTGTAGTGGGGGAATACTTAGAATGATGCACTATTGCCATGGAAACCTGATGCAAAAAGAAGGAAGTCAGATTTTTACGAAGCAATATATTAGCTTGAGTTTGGTGGCCACAAACCTGTTGTCATTTTACACACGCGGTAAGTAAACTAGGCAAGAACGCACGTTGGCAGGCTCTGTTTCTGTTTCTGTCTTGTTTCTTTTAAAAATATTAACGTGTGCGTATCATGTACGTACTCGCAAACACACACACGTAAACACATGCATACACGCACAGCTCCATACCATGTCTCCATCTCTGCCAGCTATTTTAAATTAGCTGCTATACAATTTGAAGCTTAATTATTACATCAATATTAATTTCAGCAACACTTATCTCAAGTTATTAAATATATTACAGTAAATACTATATAAACCTTCTGATCAACCAACAACAACCAGGCAACTTTAAAAGAATACATGTGCATATTTTCAGTCAATTCAACTAACAAAAACAAAATCAGCATTTCAGTCACAAACTTACAGTAGTATTACTGTCACTTCTATGTATTGTATTCAAGGTGACCAGTACTTTGATATTCCCAGGTAGGTCAGCCATGCAGTCAGGCAAAAGCCTGGAGGTCCAGTTGGCCAGTAAAGACAGGGAATGGAAGGATCTACCTTCAGCTGTGAGCCAGTTTAAAAAGGCCCAGGACGAGTGCAACTTCTACAGGTATCTGTTCATCCACCAAGCCATAGTATCAGAAATGTCTTATTTTAATTATAAAACAGAAAATGTGCACGTTTCCTTGGGGCAAAAAAAAGTCCAAAATTTTAACTAAACGTAAATCAAGAAAGAAACATACAAGGAAAACTGTTACTACTGTCTTCTCTGTTTCATTCATGGAAGCACTCAAGCACTTTGGAAGGTAATCTAGCACAAAAAGAAAGAGCAGCTTTTACGCACAGGAAGGAGAGGAAAGCATTGAGGCACATGTAATAGGTGTTAAGGTAATGAGGAGGAGACAGATTGACAGTGCAATCCAAACAGAAACCCAAAAAGAGTCTCATTCCATAGAAAGCCCCATTTGGATTTGTGAGATAAAGTAGAGGAATATCCAAGACCATCTGGATGAGTGCAGGAAAGTCCCAGACCCTCAGAAAGATGAGCTACATCTGGGCACAGTGAAAAAACTGCCATATGTTGATGGCTCAAATCAGACCACAAGCGGATTTAAGAACCTTGACACACTAGAGCTAGATGTAGGAATTGCTTTAGAAGCACTGGACACTGGAACACCTCATCTGGATGAGCTACATATTGGAGAGACTTCTATGGAGCTGCCAGACAGAGGCATTCTGGGAGATGGCCTCTGCAGCCCTAGGTACTTGGAAGGTGCTGCAGAAGTGGATCGGGGGTGGGGGGGTTAATCTAGAGGCTCTGGCTGTGGGTCCTGAGGGGTATCAAGATCACTGATGTTAACCACAGTGGTTGTCTGGTTAACAGGACAGGAGTACCAGTCCAGATGTCAAAGAGTATTTTGGACTCAAGGATACATTGTCCTTTCCTCTAAGGACAGGCATGCACAGTCACTGTTGTCAAGTCTCTAAACAAAATGGATCCAGCCGCATTGAGACCTGTTGTATAATGGAGACGAATGCTCTAAAATCCCCTACTTCTTCCATATTCCTTACTTTATATAGGGAGCAGCATCACACAATTAATATATCAGCTCAACGCTGACACTGGTTGTGTAATTTTAAATAATATAGAGGAGCACTATGAGCAGTTGCTCTCTCATAAGGTGTCAAAATTGCAGTGTTGATGTGAAGCATAACCAAACTGCTGTGGCTGCCAGAACACTGAAGGATACTCTAAACTGCAGCTACACTAGACTACACTAATTTTGGCCGCCGTAATAGTCATATAACAGGTTCCCAGATTTTGATGAGCTGTTTCTCTCCTTGAAACTATGGCCAAATTCTTCCTGAAATCTTTAAAATTCCTCTTAAACTGTATGTGACCAAAGCAATGATTTTCTATATGCAGTGATATAAGAGATTAAATATATGCTTTTAGTGATGTAATGTCATCATTAGTGCACTGCAAAAATGTGATGATACGATACAATACAATGTTTTAATGTGTTCATTACATTTATATGTATTTTAGGTGCTGTTTAAAGTAAAGCTCAGCCATTTTTGTGTAATGCATTTGAAATAAAATTGCTTCTCCTGAATAAATGTGGAAAAGTTGAGCAATCAAGTTTACATGACATCAGTTTCAACATTTGAGCTGTTGAATGAAAAGAAAAGGGGAAATTTCCTCACCCTCTTGAATGTAGATAACTTTCGTTTTATTTGCAAATGTTTTGAAACGTGTGTCTTGAACCAAAGGCAGGTGAGCTTTGTGGATTATCAAAAGTACCTTCGACATGTCTCCAGACTTTTCTTTTTTATTGTATTCTATTGTTCTGCGGTCAAAATGCAACAATGAAAGTAGGCTTATGCTTTGCAAATTTCTGTCTGGTGAAACTAGATTTCCTTTAAAAAAAACTAAAAACATTTTTATGCAAAGGTTTGGATCAAAAATCCCATCTCAGTATAATACATAATATAAATTCTGTTTTGGTTTGGATTAAAACAACTGTAAATAACTATTTCATTCCTGAAAGCGTGTTTGTTTTCCTTTATCAAGGTTTAAAATTATGTCACTCATTGTTTTTCAACCTGGCCATTTTGGATGAACGAGATAGAGAACTGGCGCAATATGATAATTTAACTACCAAAACTCTGGTTGTAAACCAAAACAGGTAGAGTTATCTTAGGCTCTACAGTCCAGTCCATGTACATTGGGAATTTTTTTTCTTTTACATTTTGCAAACACTATTTTACATAAACATCTCATTGCACAGAAGTACATTGGCCACCTGTTCAAACATAAAGTATAACAGCAAAAACAGATTTGCCTCCCCACTGTCCTCTGATGTGGTCCAAGTGTCTGACATTCAAATTTGTCTGTATTCATCTGTCATTTATACCATGATTGTTTATTAATACTCACTGTATGTGACTGATTCACACAACAAAGACGAAGCTGGTTTGCAGCTGTCATGATTTTTAATCCCTAAGTATTCAGAAAACTAATACTGTATAACAGTTGCAGGCTGCAGATAGAGTTACTGACCAAGCTAACTACAGTGTGCTATAACAATGAATGACTGCTTTCTTTTAAAGGCAGGAAGAGCACCATGTACAGGTGGGGGATCACAAACACATGCACATTATAGAGAAGGAGAAGGGGAACTGCAAAAGTCAGTACCGTTTACATCTGAACAAAATCATTTGGTGAGTCAACCATAGCATGTTTTTGATAGGATGGGCTTATAGTTATTATTAGCAGGTATTGATTAAATCTCACATGCTGATTCCTGTGCAAAAGCTTAATCAGAATTTTGTCACAACCTGCATTTTCTGCATCAGCTTGGATATGAAAGAGTTAATAGCACAATAGAGCCGACGTAAATGCATGAAATATGATTTATCATATCAACACTCGTTTATGAATGTTCCTACAGTTCTGCTAGATTATAGTACACTTGTGGTACTATACAGATGGTACAAATCTACCTCTTGCTGGTCATTTGTGGCATTGCTGGTTGATTCGTGACAAAATATCTCTGTTGATGCTTGTAAGCAACATAACTCAAAAAGCTATGGATGAATGACTGCAGATATATCTGAATACAGTTTGCCATAATTTGTACCTCGGCTAAAGTGGGTTTATGAATTAGTTAGTGATGATTCTGGATTTTTGTGAATGAGAAAATGGAAAATGTTTTGTTTTTTAGGCCATAGTTACATCATGATTAATTTTTACTTGAGATTGAAGCTGTTTAATGTCTATTCATTTTCTCTCTCTCTGTCTCTCTCTCTCTCTCTCTGGCAGCTGTATGACTGATGAAGTACACAAACTAACCATGGATTATGAAAGAGTGAAATGTGATTTGCAGAACAAAATACATGAATTGGAAAGACAGCTGAACATTCAGAGACAGGTTTTATCCATTCAACAGATTTTTTTTTATGCGTTTGAAAAATATCAGTTTGCTACTTGCTCAAGAAATAAAGAATAATGCCTTAGGTTATTGTATTATGTAGGTTATCATATTTTATTATATAATCAATGTGACAGATAGCCCAAATCTATATCTACTTTATCTACTACTCACTACTACACTACATTTCAATGGAATCACAATATGCCGGTACTGTGTTTGTAGAAACAATGATTGATTGTCATGGCAGTTAGAGAGCTTAAATTGTTTATTATTGTCACCACTTTATTTTGTCAGAAAAATGTTTTAACTTCAGGTTTCTTTTTAAAAACTATTTACTTTAACTATTTGCCATTATCCATATAAAGGGAAGATTTTTCTAGTGGTATTGTAAAAATATATTGAATATGTTTGAATTAATATGTATCATCCTCGACAGGAAATGACAGCTTTTCAAAAAGAGCTACATGACCACAAACATTACTTTAACATGAAAGTGAATGATTTGCAGGCTTTGCTGAGCTCTCAGGATCTTAAGGTGAGAACAATGGATATGTTATTGCACTATATTTCTGACAGACCTCTAAAATCATTATCTATTATGTTATATATGTTCTATAGATTGAACTGCTGTATGAACACACTAAAGTTGGCTGCCAAACTCTATTGCAGGCACCACAAGATCGCAAAATATCAAAGCATTTTTGTGACCACTTACAAACTCAACTGCGACACAAAGAGCAGCACATGGAGAATATCTCTTCTGTCAAGGACTCCAAGTGTGTGTGTGTGTGTGTGTTTGTTTGTTTTTATGTTTGTTTTTGTGTTTGTGTTTGTTGGGGGGGGGGGGGGGGGGTGCCTGTGAGTGTGTTTGCCTTTGCACTGATTGTGAATTTTCTTTCCCAGGATAAATGATCTTGAAGAAAAGCTGACAATGATGGAGATGAAAATGAAAGTGGAGGAGGAGAAATATGTAGAGAAGTGAGTTATTAGTTAGTTAGTTAGTTAGTTAGTTAGTTAGTTAGTTAGTTAGTTAGTTAGTTAGTTAGTTAGTGTTTTAAAAGATAGACAGTCAACACAGGTCTCTACATTCCATTTATGCATAAGCGGTCAAAGTTGCAGAAAATAATTAGTGATTCAATCCACATGGTACAAAAAATGTTATACTGATATACCATATAACAGTATACTGTAATTTTAAGAGCAGTAATATGAGCTTTTGAGCTCCATTATGTTTCCTCCTCACTTTCTTTGCGCTGTACAAAATTAAAGCACAATATCTGGCTACACTGCTGATATCTTCTCCTTGTGACAGCTACTTCTGTAGCATCAAGGTCCTGTTTGTACTTTAGACCTCAAAGCAGCTGATATTAATGGTGTTCCACCTCATTTAATAGCATCAGACACACTACTCAAACAATAAAGCATTGTAGCACACGTCTCAATGGATGAGATAATACAGGTAAAAAATCTTGATTGATTAGATTCGACTAATTTGTTATGAATCAAATACTCAAAGAACACTAATGGGAACAGTACAGTCAATGACTTCCACCTTCCAAACCAGACAGCTTTACTTCATTTTTACTAAAACATAAAATTAATGCAAGTTTTTTTTCCACAGATAGATAAGCAATATACAATCTTATTTAGTCCAATAATAACTAGTTTTGTATCCAAGTAACTGTCTAATGTTTCTCTCAGATATCAAGATGTGCTCAAGACTCTGAAGGAATCTGAGGTCCAACAGGAAATCAAGTGTCGTGCACAATCACACCATCTGCAAAAAGTTGAAAAACAGATTGTCAGATTACAAAAAAATATGGAAATTCTGCATGACACCCTCAAGAAAAAAGAAAAGACAGTCCACTGGTGAGACTGGTTTATTTTTTGCATATTCTTTGCATAATCATGTATACAGCACATTTTGGAACTGTTTGGTTGCTCCCACTAGATGTCACTATTGAACGCTACTATAGTCTAAAAGTCCTGCGTAGCCTTTCAAACCTCTACAAGGGGAAAATATTGTAAAGGCAAGCAATATTGATACATGTAATAATAAATAAATAACATTTACTTTTATCTCAACTAACATAACAATTTGAGTGAATAAGATTTGAAGCTTTAAATAAAAGGACAAATGTTTCTTTTTCAACAGCATTTAATACTCCAAAATTCTTATTCTTTTCTCTCAGTTTCCTTATTCGCATTGTTATACTGATCTGTTTTTTTCCTCATTAGGTATGAACAGCAGCTAAGTGCTAGTTTAGAGAGAGAGAAGAACTTGGAAATAATGAGAACACAGATTGAACTTGAGTGGCAAAAATGCTGTGAGAACATGAAGACAGAACACAACCATATGAATCAGCAGCTAATTAAAGGACTGATCCAGAATAAAAACCAGGTCAGTGTCTAGTATGTGTGTCTGTGCGTGCATCTGTGTGTACAGTAGTGTTCTATACTTATTGGTTAAAGTTACACTAATAAAATTATTTAAAGTTGTTGAAGACAATAAATCCGTTAATGTTCGGATTCCTGTTAGGCCAAAGAAGAGGTGAAGAAGAGAGAAGATCTTCGAGATTTGACTGTCTCATCACCCTTATCAGCTTAGTATAAACCAAAATGATTCTGTTAGTTGTTGTTGGCAAATAAGTGTATAAGAGAGGAATTAACTGAGTTCCATGAATAATGGATATCTACTGTACATTACATGGCATTTGACTGGCAAATATATCTCTTGAGAAAAATATTCTCATCAACAGATATCCCAAATGGGGGTTAGCTCAGTCTGAAGGGGTTGTTTTGGCTGAGAAGTGGAGGGTTCTCAG
Source organism: Takifugu flavidus (assembly GCF_003711565.1). Taxonomy (NCBI): domain Eukaryota; kingdom Metazoa; phylum Chordata; class Actinopteri; order Tetraodontiformes; family Tetraodontidae; genus Takifugu; species Takifugu flavidus. The sequence continues at coordinate 22,296,600 of NC_079520.1, read as the reverse complement.
TTCAAGCTCCAGTGTAGAAAAAACATGTAAGCTGTTCTAGTAGTAGGAAGAGGAGGTGCCAGGAGCACCTTCAGAGCACTGCCAGGGTACTCTTAAGTTTATACCTTGCCTTTGCCCAAATACAGCTGGGACAGGCTCCAGCACCCTCTCCGTTACCCCAAAAGGTGCCTCAAACGCTAAAACCTTTTTTTGCCCAGTAAGCTAGATATGATATTAGATTTTGCATTTAAATGGTTTGAGGTTTGTGTTATTATCCACTTGATGAAGGTACATGCTTTTCTATTTTCTATGTTGATTAAAGTAGTCAGTGTAAGCCAGGTGTCATCCCTGGTGTTATACTTCAGACACTGCAGAATCAGGGTGTGATCCAGGGAGTAAATTTGTAGTCGTTGGACAAATACTGGATAGACAGGTCCACCCATGGACTTATAGTTAGGCATTGACATGAAAGGGCAAGAACTGCCTGTTACAGTATGGAGCTCTAAACTCATGTAACAACTTTCTGAGAGGGTCTCATAAATACATGTACACAGATACAACAGCAGCTGAAAAGAAAAGATGATTGACATTTTTACGCATGTTGACATCTAAAAGTAAAAACAGCGACATTTCCCAGATTAAATATATTATATACTATCTTTGTGCTATCATAAGTTGCAGTTCACTGTTTTATGAATAATCATATTTTGTTTTTTTCCCATTTAATATCCCCAATGTTTGGAAGCTGTTGCATTTTGGATATGAATAACACCAGGGAACAATTTGAAAAAACAATTCTGTTAGATTTTTATGCTAAAATTATCTGATTTCAAAATTGCAGTCAGTTTTTTTCTCCACAGCTTACTCTCCAGATAAGCAAAATTCCACTGTACTGACATTTCCACACCCAAAAATTTGATCAAAACAGCTGTCAGACGCAACTCAGCAAAAATTGTGTTCCCAGTGCCATTTTTAAATGGTTTCACAGCGTAAAGAACATTTTTAATATAAATTTTTCCCTTTTTTATCTTTAGAATTTGGCATGATCTGTCCTCTAGCTTGTGCAGATAATTGTATTTTCTATCTACAGTGCTTGAGCCCAGCTCCAGACAAGATCTATAATCTGCAGGAGTGCAATGCAGAGTTACAGGGGGTGGTGTCTCAAATGAGAAAAGACATGGAGGCTTTACTGCAGTACCAGGTGCAGTCACAGGCATCCTTGCCTTTGGAAAGTTATCATGGACTCCCTGCTGAAATTTCCACTCATCTCTCACCACAATCCAATTTACACAAACAAGGTAGGTCATTTCTGTTATAATTGCACCAGATTTTATGTTTAACTTAAAGCGCTGCTTTCACAATCAGTGATGTGTAAATGATTTCAGTTTGGAATTATCCTATCCTAAATTTCAGTGACAGGACTTTAGTCAAGCTGAGAATTCTGTTTGTTCATCACTATTATTTTTAATAGATAGATACATCTTTGTAACACAAGGTAGATACAACACATTGACAGAAGACAAGGCATCAAAAAAGCATTGATAGAATAGAAAAATACCATATGTTAAAGTTGGGTCTTATGTGTTCAAATGGTCTTAACGTGTTTGAAAGGGTTAATGAAGAAATTAAAAATGGCCTTATTAAGTACTTTTGAGACAGAATACACATTACCTATTTGGAACCTATATAGGAATACACATTACCTATTCCTTACTATTTATATATATATATATATATATATATATATATATATATATATATATATATATATATATATATATATGTCTTATCTTATTTATCTTATTCTAGTGTTTATTGTCTTCTCTATGTTGAATGTTGCAGCGTCACACCGAGACAAATTCCGAGCTTGTGTAATACTGTGTACTACATGAACAATGGCAATAAATAAATCTGATTCTGATTCTGAAATGTTTAAAAGGGCTGTAAGTCAAAAACCTGGTCTTAATATTGAATTTAATTAAATCAAGAATTTCTGAAACCATGAATACCTTTTAAGTAAATATCATGAAATAAACAGCATTATGTCAGGGCAATAAAAGTTCATTATATGTTGAATGTTGCATGACATTTGTTACCATTTGCATTTTGTAGACAACTGATCTTCATTTTGTCTCATTTTTTTAATTGTTTTTATCCGCAGGTGGTCTGTGGCAAAGACAAAACGACAACAGTGTTTCTTTGATGCCATTAGTTTGTACTGAAAAGGTATAAAAATGTCAACATATTAAAATTTAAAATAATTTGACCTGTTGGGCCCAGTCTGGTGAAAGTAAACTTACTAACCTTTAATGTTTCTGTGCTTTAATGTTCCCACATTAATCACCGTTTAATGTTCAGTATACTGTATCAGAAGAGTAAATCAGTGGACCACTACGAGTTATTTCACCAGTTAGCAGAAATGATGACGGTCACATAATAAGTTACTGTATCTGCTGCAGTAATTCTACTATGTTTTTCCTTCTTCCCTCCCAACAGCTCCAACAAGAGAAGCAACATTTGAGGGTACAGCACTCTTCTCATCTAATTTCGGGTGATAAATTAAAAAATGTGCAAGGACATCCTGTCCCGCGTGCTAGATTGAAGCATGCAGCATTCTGCATCACCCGTTTGATCAAAGAGAAACAACACCTGATAGAGATGTGCAACCGCCTCCGTGGTATGAAGTCATCTTCTGGATTTAAAGGTGCTGTCAGATACACACAACACACGCCTGAATTAGTTTGTCATTTTCTGTTTACACTGTTACGTGTATTTTTGTAAGACTGTAGAAAATATGTCATTTTAAATCTTTTTTTGGCATTACTCAAATGAAGTCTCGTGGGGCAGCATGCATAAAATCCAACATTAATCTGGTTATAGAATCTTTCTATACATCCCTCAATCCTCTTGAATTACCATTGGACATTGTTTCTTCTAAACATCTGATTATTGTCTTAACATTTATTTATTTTTACTATTGAATATTTTTATGTTTTCTGTCCATACTTTTAAAGCAAACAATATCAAGCTACAGTAATTTTTGTCATGCTTTTTAGTTATATTTTTCATATCAAATTTGAAAAACATGGCCATTGGAGTCTATGGTAGATGTAATTGTTTGGAAAATATTTTGAAAGACATTGTCCAACAGCAGGCAATGTATATCAGAGTGAAAAAAGAAATTAGGAGATCTGAAGCACTGCCTTTGAGCTTAGAGGGAGGATCCAAGGTAGTTTTCTATGTCAACTGGACTGGGTTTCTTCTCTTGAAGACGTTTTGCCTTCTATCCAGAAGGCTTCTTCAGTTCTGAACTGAGAAAGCCTTCTGGATAGAAGACGAAACGTTTTCAAGAGAAGAAACCCAGTCCAGTTGACATAGAAAACTACCTTGGATACAATGACCTGGATGATTGAGAATCTACACAGACATCTTAGAGGGAGGATTTTATCCTCAATCAGAGGACAAATCAAGACACTGCTCTCAACCTACCCAATAACTCCTAATCCCGAACCTTGTTTGTTTTGTTGTGTGATGATGGAAAGAGGTTATCTCATCTGACATGTTCCAGAGTTGGATTTGTCCACAGAACTACGAGAACAACACGGCAGTCTCAAAAATCTGGAGCAGCATCAGTCCCAGATCACTTCAAAGGTATCTGCTTCACTTGCTGGATGACCCTCAGGAGAGGTTTTTTTAAAAGGTCATAGTTGGTTTATCATTACTCATTCTCAGTCTGTTAACTTGACTGAATATCAAATTGAAATGTCTGTTTTTAATGTTTTTCTCTTATTTTTGTTAGTGTAAATTAGTGGTACATCTGCCAGTCCCTGGACTGTTTCTTTGACTTCTGGAAGTTAAACCCTCCTGTCTACTTATTTAATATAAACAGGATGGATGGATGGATGGATGGATGGATGGATGGATGGATGGATGGATGGATGGATGGATGGATGGACGGATGGATGGATGGTTTTGCAGTGTCCACTGGCACTTATCTACTTGTTCATTCAGTGTAGAGGTAGTGCATCACATCTGACTGAACAAGAAGAAGCAACTGCAAAAGAAGTAGCTGCTAATCCTCCATCTCAGGAGACAGAGGGGCCAGAGGTAACTGCAGAATCCTAAAATCATCAGTTCAAATGATATAAATTATACTGGTTGTGCCTAACAGCACATTTTCTGTTTAAACATTATTTAGGACACAGCTATAGAATCATGTGTTACAATATTTAACTCATCTTTATTTATAGTGTCTGTTAAATTGTCTCTAGTTGCTTTACAGAAACAAAAGATAAAAAAAACATAGTGATTGTCTCACCACATACTTTAATGCAAATATTGATCAGCCAATCACTTGGCAGCGGCTCACTTCTTTTGGGCATGTATAGATTTGCTCAAGATGACCTGCTAAAGTTCAGAAAAGTACTACTATGGTGATTTAAGTCACTTTGAATGTGTAATGGTTGTTGCAGCCAGATGAGCCACTCTGAGTATTTTGTAACCTACTGAGCTGTAATTTTCCTGCCCAACCCTTACTGGGATTACCATAAAATCCAAACAGATATCCACTGAGTGTCAGTTCTCTGCAAAAATGCTGATGTTGAGCGTAGAGGTTAAAGGTGAATGACCAGAATGGTGCAGGTTTATAGAAAGGCAACAGTAACTGAAATACCCATTCCTACAAATGAGATGTGCAAAAATCTCTGAACATACAGCATGGGTTTAATGTGTAATAATATTTGTGGATCATTTAAACATCACAGCTGAGTTTAGAGTCCTTAAATGGCCTCCAGTTTGGGACGTAAATCCCCTGCTCCAATGCATTTTTGAATGCGTTTGAACAGGGGATTGACATCATGTACTGTACATGTCTGACAAAACTGCAAGAACAGTTTGACACTATCAAAGAAAGAAAGAAAGATTTATTTTTTATTTTTACACAGACACTTTATTTACACAAATTCACAGCCTGTTAAAAAAACAGTGCTGACAACAAAATAAATAGAATCAACAAAAAACAGTTACTCCACAGGGAGTTTTCCACTGTGCAATTGATCCAGAAGTGTCCTTTACAAACATTCACACACAAAAAACATTGTCTCTCGCCCAGAACAGAAATAGGCACTGGTCTGACATAGTAGGATCCATCCTACAGAGGAAAAACGGTGGTGGCCTCTCACACAGGCTCCAGCAGTGGGGGGACTATCCCTTCCCAGCTGGTAGGCCTACTAGCTGGTGCTCCTGTTAGACGGTTCTCTCAATTGTTTCCTGGCTTTGCCCATATGCTTCTTTAGCCGGAAGGTCTCACCGTCAGTCAGGTCCGACGCAGCTCTATGTTTGATCCAATGGCCGGCTGACTGGATGAACAGGAGCTTGTCGGGGAAGTATATCTCCAAATCAGGGCCCCTCTAGTCTGCGTGAGAAAGTTCTTGATCATGCTCGGGGGGTTCACGTCATCCCTCTCGCTATCCACCACCATGTTTGACAGCTCACTGGCATCGGGCATGTACTCTTGGTCACTGTTATCTGTGGCAGTGGCTGCATCCTCCAGCTGTCTAGCTTTTCTGTCACCACCGTCCTTCATGACATTTTTCTGTTTTCTGCGCCGCTTTGTGGGAGCAGGCCGCCATTCAGACACCCCCGCTGCCCTCACTTGTACCTGCACCTCCCTCACCCAGCTCACCTGTGCTCACACCCAACTCACCCTGCTCACCTGTGCTCATTCCTCCCTCGCCCAGCTTGCCAGCCACTAACCCTGGCATCCCACACTCCCCTGTCACCTGCCCCACTTCACCTACCGCTACACACTGTTCAGCTGTTTGACCCAAGTTTCCGGTCTCTCCTGCCTCACCCAGTTCACATGATTCACCCATTCCCTCATCAGTCTTCCCCAGTTCACCCAACCCACACAACACTTCAATTTCCACCCCAGTTAAATCCCCGCCTCGCCACTCTCCTCCACCACCATCTCGACATTCTCCCTCTCTCCACTCACCTCAGTCGCACACACTCACTCCGTTTTCCCTCCGCCTGCGACTCCATTTTCGCCACCTCCGGTAGAGCGGGGGGCCCCTTCGCACCGCACCACCGACGCCTCGCCGCCGGAACGGGCCGGGAGTGCCGCGGGGTCGGGCGCGGCGGACTCCGCCGCCGGCACGTCTGGTACCGGGCGGATCGGACAAGCCCTGGCCAGATATCCCTCCTCGCCGCAGTTTAAACATTTAAGGGCAGAGGAGGTTGCAAAAAGAACATAATCAAAGTCATCCACACAGACGACAAAACGATAATTAAACTCCTCTGCCCTGTTGCTTAAGATCATATGCACCTGTCTCCGATGAGACACTACGTGTCTCAACAACGGTGATTTACACCCCGATAACAATTTTCTGATGGGGGACACCAGTTTCCCATGTCGGGACAGTTCTCTCTCCAAGAACTCATCGCTGATGAACGGCGGCACGTTGGACAAAGTAATCCGTGCCTCCGGCTACGTCAGCGGAGTCACCTGGACGAGCTGCCCCCCACAGTGATCCCCGTCTCCACCAACCTGTTCGCCTGTTTCACCTGCTCTAGGAACAACACCACCGTTCTGTTCATGCGGACGGCGGATTTAATCGAACTGTGGCTGATTTCCTGGCCCACAGGCAGAGCCACCTCCTCCACACTGAGCATGGAGCCAGCTCCCACCTTCACCCCGTGTCTCCTGCTCAACCCTGCTCAACTCCTGTTCGCCGCCATGACGGCCGCACGCGGTCGGCCGCCCCACAAACTCGCACACACACTTGCTAAAAACTAAAATAATACTACAAAACACACAATGAATAAAACTATATTCACAAACATTCGCACTCACCCAGAAAGGGACAGAATAGGAAAAACGCGTTATTTTACAATCTCTCGCTCTCTCCCGCTCACACTCCTTCCACCACCAGCAGAAAGAAAGAAACAGATTTTACAATACTTTATTTACAAATTACACACCCTGTTGAAAACACAGCACTGACAATAAATAAATAAATAGAATCAACAAAAACAGTTACTCCACAAGGAGTTGTTCAATGTGCAATTGATTAGAACCATTAAAAGCACCTTTCACAACATTCGAAAGTACAGTGGGTCTCTCACACTCACTGTACACACGAAATACTGTCTCTCGCTTGGCACAGAAACGGGCACTGGTCCAATACAGCAAGATCCATCCTAGAGAGGAAAACGTTCAGGGCAACGGCTCCATGTAGGACCCTCTAGTGGAGGTCCCCGGTCCTCTTCCTCCGTGGTGGCTCGTTAAGCAGGCTCCAGCAGGGGGGGGCTCCATTCCTTCCCAGCCGGTCAGCCGACAAGCTGGTGCTCCTGTTGGACAGTCATTTGAGCTGTTTCCTCGTTTTGCCCATGTGCTTCTTCAGCCGAAAGATCTCAACGTCGGTGAGGTCCGACGCCGCCCTGTGTTTATTCCAATGGCTCGCCAATTGGATGAAGAGGAGCTTGTCGGGGAAGTATATCCCCAAATCAGAGCCCCTCATACCTTTGGTCTGTGTGAGAAAACTCTTGATCATACTTGAGGGGTATAAATCATCCCTCTCACTGTCCGCCACCGTGTTTGACAGTTCACTGCTGTCGGACATGTAATCATAGTCACTAGTAACTGTGGCAGCGGCTGCACCCTCCAGCCGTCCAGCCCCCCGCCTCCACCGTCCTTCATGACATTTTTCTGCTTTCTTCACCGCTTTGCGGGAAGAGGCCACCATTCAGACACACCCTTGTTGCCCTCACTTGTATCCGCACCTCCCTCACCCACCTCACCTGTGCTCACTCCCACCTCACCTGTGCTTGTTCCTCCCTCACCCAGCTCGCCAGCCACTATCCCTGGCACCCCACGCTCACCTGTCACTTGCCCCACTCCACCTACCGCTGCACACTGTTCACCTGTTTGACCCATGTCTCCCGTCTCTCCTGCCTCACCCAGTTCACATATTTTACCCATTCCCTCACCAGTCTTCCCCAGTTCACCCAACCCACACAACACAGCAACAGCTACCCCAGTTTCCTTCCCTGCTTCCATCCATTTCCTTCCCTGCTTCACCACTCTCGCCAGTCACTTCCACCACCATCTCGACATTCTCCCTGTCTCCACTCACCTCAGTCTCACGCACACACTCACTCCGTTTTCCCTCCGCCTGCGACTCAATTTGTGCTCCATCCGGAACAGCAGGGGCCCCCTCGGCACCGCACCACCGACGCCTCGCTGCCGGAACGGGCCGTGGGGTTAGGCGCAGCGGGCTCCGCCGCCGGCCAGATGTCCCTCTTCGCCACAGTTGAAACATTTAAGGGCAGAGGAGGTTGCAAACATAATGTAATCAAAGTCGTTCACGCAGACAACAAAGCGATAATTGAACTCCTGCGCCCTGTTGTTTAGGACCATGTGGACCTTTCTACGGTGAGACACCACGTGTCTCAACAGCGGTGATTTACACCCCGATAACAATTTCCTAGTGGGGGACACCATCTTCCCATGTCCGGACAGTTCTCTCGCCAGGAACTTGTCGCTGATGAACAGCGGCACGTTGGGCAAGGTAATCCTCGCTGCCGGCTACGCCAGCGGAGTCACCTGGACGAACTGCCCCCCCCATGGTGATCCCCGTCTCCACCAACTTGTTCGCCTGTTCCACCTTCTCCAGGAACAGCACCACTGCCCTGTTCACGCGGGCGGTGGATTTCACCGAGCTGTGGCCGATTCCCTGGCCCGCAGCCAGAGCCACCTCCTCCACACTGAGCATGGAGCCCGCTCCCGCTTTCACCCCGTGCCTCCTGCTTAACCCGGTTAAGCCGGTGTTGGCCGCCATGATGGCTGCACGCGGTCGGCTGCCCCACAAACTCACACACGCACTCACTAAACTAAAATAAAACTACGAAACACACAATGAATTAAACTATATTCACTAACATTCACACTCACACTAAAAAGGACAGAATAATAAAAACGTGTTTTGCACAATCTGTCGTTCGCTCT